>NC_086333.1:27055039-27206273 GCF_032445375.1 Bacillus rossius redtenbacheri
TTAACTTACCTTTAACGTCGGTAATGCTATGTTCACTTAAAATTTGTAAAATAATAATACTAAACATATAATTATTATGTACACCAGAACCCCGATTTCACGAACACCGGATTTAACGAAGCAGTGATTTTACGAGTACATTCTCGGGAACCGTAAAAAAATTGGAAATTTTGACCAAAATGTGAAAAACAGAAAAAAATATTTAAAAAAAAACGCAATGTAAGATCATATATACCGAATAAAAGCATGTTGGACCTCCTGCGGTCACCAGCAAAGCATAAACACGACCCAATGCGTGGTGCAACTGCTACATCGCTTCGTTATTGCTCGCGCGAGAGGCGGGACGTGGAATGTTAGAAGAAATGCGGGGGATGACAGACAGCAGCCAGTGTGTTTCCTGCGTGGGGAATAAGTGGCGTAGCTCCTTTTTTTATGCTGTGTGAAGCGACCTTTTTCTATCAACTCACGGGAAAAGATAATTGCTTGAGCTGTCAAAATAAACATCGCTGCGACAGTTAAAACAAGACGTGGGCGAGCATCCGGTAGGTCGATGTGTGTATCTACTCGAAAAACATTTCTCAATTCATGACACTAAAAGATTCCTTATAACTTACACGTATAGCCTGATGTTTTCAGCCTGATCCATGCAAGTTCTTTAGCCACATTTTGAATGAAAACAACCACCAGCCGGCCAGTGTTGTGCCCTGTTTAATACGCACAAAATATACCAAATATATTTGGTTCAAAAAAAAAAAAAAAAAGAACCTCAGGGAACTTAGGGCAAAAAAAGTCAAAATAATGAGTGATGCCTTAAAACAGACCGCTCTCATAGACGAAGAAATTTTTAAACACAAAAAAGGTTAAAGTTATGTGGCAAATATATATTTAGTAAACTGCCACCTGTTTTTTTAGTTGGGTATGTATCACATTTTGTGCATTTTTGTTTTATATTTAGTACTATACAGTTCCGTGTTTTAAAATGTGTGCTTTGTATCATGTATTACATAAATAAAAACATGTCATTTTGTATATATAATGCAAAACCTGGAAAATCTTGAAAATACCTGGAAAAAACCTGGAATTTTTTATCACAAATATAGTGGCCACCCTGTATTTGCCTACTGTCGTATGTAAACATACTTTATTGACTCCATAGTCTATACAGTTTCCTTGAGCCATGGACGGTACTTGATCATGAAAGTCTGAACATTTGCCACTATCGATATGTCACTATCGATACGGACCGCAATTTAAACATGATGTTGCTTGTTATATACTGCTGGCCGTGTGTATAACCTAAGGCCATAAAACAAAATGCAATCGCGGAAGAATTCTGCAGTCATGTTTATATTTTTATTTTTTACCGTACCGTTTTACGTTGATACTTGATATTGATACCGAAAATGATTTATTTTTAACTTTAATGTTGGTTTTATTAACGGAAAATAATCATTTTCTTCTGTAATTTAATGTGATAACCACAGCACAATTCATTGTTTACGTTTACCGTTTCATGTAGTGACTTGTGAACGGAAGTTGTTCGTTTTTAACTTTTTAATAATTTATCGTGTATACTATCGTAACAAGTATATTTTATTTGATCTACGTTACGTTGAAGATATGTTAATTATTTCAACACGCAACACAAAATGCTGCCTCAATATATTATATTACCTAACCTATTTCTTGTTTACAAAATTCTCGAAAATTCCGAGCCAAAAAAATTATCTCGAGACGAGATCGAGAAAATTTCTGTCTCGACTCGTTCTCGATGATGCCGAGACTCGCACATCACTAGTGCATAGTAAAACTTTCTGCAGTTTCTTATTTTAATGTGTCATCAAAAAAATTGGAACTGTGATGACCTGATGAGCGATAGTACTTTTTAAGAGAAAATGTTTAACCAGAACATTAAAATGTTGATTACATGCGATTCTAAACAACACAATAGGCCCAACTGATATTTTTTATGTCACAATCGTGAAATATATTGTGTAAGTACCATGAATAGCTTAAAAAAACCCATATTTTTTTAAAAGACGACATAACGACGAAATGTGTGGTTTTAAATGACGAAATCAGGTTCAAAATAAAACCATGTAATCTTGGCTCTACCGATAAGGGTTGAATCTTCTTGAATCACAATTTCTGAAGATATAACTTTACATCGTTAACAAAAACTTCTCCTCTGTCCACTGGCACACCAAAATTTATGAAATTTTGTCGTTCAGAGCTCACGACCAGGTAAAATTCGGCGTGAAGAGCAGAATAAATTTTGTTGGGGTTCACTCAATTGACTTTCAATCACGACCATTTGTGGAGGGGTGGCTCTTGGATGACGGGAATGTTTCTTCCGTCGGTGGGTATCTCTTGCACCCTGCCTGCAACAAGGTCCAATATCAACAGAGATTAGACCAGGTCACAGACAGACCATCAATCGGGCAAAAGCCCGCTAAAAAGGAGCGAAATGGGGGAAATATTGAAAGCAAAGGACTCACCGAAGCAGGGTGATGACAGATGATTCCACTATGTTGTGCGATGGCCAGTTAGGACGCGCGACGCAGAGTTGTGGCGGATGCACAAAGAAAATAAATTTTAAAAAATACTAAAATGTAGCTATTCAGGTTGGCTGACTAACTAACAGAAGATAAAGAAAAGGTTAGGGAAAAATTCCCTCGGCCGAGACGATTACATCCTATAGCGCAGTAGAAGGCAGATCTACACACGATTTATTAGTCGAGGTGCAGCTTGACAGAGACACCGATGTAGTCAGCCCAACAGCCAGCGAATTAATTCCATCATGGCGGCTAGATCGTCTAAAAAAAAAGGATGCCGGGACCCGGAAGGCCGTGGCCGAGGGGGGGTGGGGGGGGGGGGGGGGGGAATAAGGCTCAGCGCCGAACGGAGCCGAAGACGTCCGAAGCAAGGTAAAACAAAAAGTCTGTTGCTTGGTAAAAACCTCTATAGCCGTCGAGCGCCGCGCGCTCTGTGGAGGCGCAGTCGAACTAAGTTTAACTTTGACTCGCAAATCTCGCGCTAGGTGACTTGCAACCAGCATGAGGCTAAAAGAGGGGGGGGGGGGGGGGGGGGACAAGAGTGTGCTCTGGCGGCCAAAAAAGAGAGAGAGAGGGAGAGACTTAAGGACACAGCCACTAGAGTGCGCCGAAAACCAGGGAAAGGGAACTAGGATGAAAAAGGTTTGATAAAAGTGTACAGAAGTCTGACAAAAATTAAATAAAAATTCAAAAATTTTAAAAATGAAAATTTAAACTTAAAATTTAAAATCTGTGCCAAACACACCAATAAACGGCACAAGACCATGTAATTGCTTTCCTTCAGCTGGGTTTTAGGTGATCTCACGATGAAACCAGTAGTAGAGAGAATGATTCGCCTGGAAATAAGGAACCATCTGTGGAGTGAAGTCATGCTATTGAAAGATCAGTTAAACAGTCTGTAGTTAACACATTGTTTTGCAGTGTATTCAGGCTGTGCAGTCGGTGTTGTGTGGAGGAAGCCTGAGCTGGCGTCTGGCTTGTGTGTTTGCTGTCAGGTTGGCACAAGCGGTTCCCAGACGTGGAGCTGTTCAAGCCCATCCCACTGCTGACCAAGATGGTGGAGGAAGGCAAGCTGGGCATCAAGTCCGGCGAAGGATTCTACAAGTACAACAAGTGAACACCCCACGCACGTCACATTGGCAGCATTGTATTTGTTAGCCACTGTCCATTCTAGCTATTCTGAATATTTTTAAATCTACTTCACTTTATTCAACTTCAGCAGCTGGTCTTGCTGTCTGCACTTGATCCAACTGAAATTTTAGAATAAAAGTTACACATTTTAAATTTTTCTTGACTGAAAGAAAACATTTTTCAAGAATCCAAAACTGTTCAGGTTAGCTGGAAAGCAATCTCACGTCCTCATCATTACCATCAGCAGAATAAAAAAAATTACTTGTGATAAGAGGGGATTGAAGATTATATACATACAGTACAACCCGGTTATAACATTCCCGTTTTTAACATTTTCCCGCCTATAACACCATAATTTCATGGTCCCGTCATTTCTCCATTTATCACAATGCTTTAATTTCCCGCCTATAACAATATTAAAACTTCTACATTCCCGCCTTTAACGTTCAAATTTACTTTGATAACTGCCACAATTTGCGGTATCCCTTCCTTCAAAGTCATAATTTAGAGCGAAACCATAGCTAGAAAATACAGCACGCATATACAAACATCAGATGTTTACATTTGAGTAGTTCACCATAGACGTGGTACACACGCACTCCACAACTTGCACCGGATCGACTATCAATATGGCGTCCTGTTCGCGCTTGTTAGCCTATGACTTGTTCCTTTATACTTATGATGCACATTTTGTGCACTGATACATCGTCGGAAACAGTGCTACTATACTCTATGGTGCTGGTTTTTGTTTCAAAGGTTTAACACCTTGAGATGGTTAACTGTTCTATGGATATATTCACGGCTTTTGTTTGTGGTTAACCTTTACCGTAATTATTATTTTTTTTTTACTTATTGTAGTCACGGTCGTATTTAATTAAAATACGCCGTATTGAAATTTTATTCAGGTTTTTGTACGGTTATGATGGCCGATAAATATAAGCGAAAATATATTCTGCAGCTGAAAAAATTCAGTTTATTAACCAAGTGGACAGGAACCCCAACAAAACGTGTGTTGTGATTGCAAAAGAGTTGAATATTTCTGTTTCGACTCTGAACTGTATTGTACAAAACATTTTTTTTTCTTTAGCATATTATTAGGTATTATCTATAAATAAAATTAACCAATTTTCCACTATATTGCTGTACTTAGTGTAATACTCCTGTATTTTGTGTTGTTTTACCTATACTTTTTAATTTAATCAATCCACGTGTAATTTTTACAAAGTGAAGATGATTTCCTGCTTATAACATTTTCCTGCTTATAACATTTTTTTATGTTGGTCCCTTGGAGAATGTTATAACAGGGTTGTACTGTATATATATATTATATATATATATATATATATATTATATATATATATATATATATATATATATATATATATATATATATACATACATACATACATACATATATACATACATATATATATACACACACATATACATTAATTATAAATTTTTTAGACTTGGTGGAAAATAATTATAAAGTTGAATCCATTTTATGCACATTATAACTGTACTTTTTCCTGCATTTTACATCATTTTTGTGCAATCATTATGAGAAAGGATTGTTTTAAAATTAATGTAAATATTCAAAGAAAAAAATTAAAAATTTTGGACACCACCTTATTTTACTCAAGAAATAAAACTATGTTTGCTAACTAAGTTGTAAATGAAAAAAAGGTTTTTGTGACATTCTGCACCACAGCAAAAGCTAGTTAAGTTGTGCAGTTTACATGATATACAGTCAGCATCTTGAAGAATAGATTTACGTACTTAGTCCTATACCAATGAGAGTAAATATTTCTGTATTAATACATTGTGTTTTGATAAATTCAAAACCATATATTAAATTCTTTTACTATATATTAGAAATTCCACTGTGACTGCCTTGCATGATAGTTGAAGGCTTGTTTGAAAATAAGTGCAGTGCAGTTAATTTAATCTTAATAATAAAATATGGATTCAATAACTGCTATATGAAGCACTCATATATAATAATATAAAGCAAAAATGTTGGTGTGAACTTGGAACCTATAGTCGGTTTTCTTGCAATGTGTTGCAACATAAAATAAATACCGTATTGGTCCGAATATAAGGCGACCATTTTTACATAAACGAGAGATGCAAAAATTGGAAGTCGCCTTATTTTCGCACCCAAGACGTCAGAACCGCAAACATTAGTTCCAAGCTGAAAGCTACAGTAGAAACATTGTTTAACAAAACGTTCACAATTTTTTATATTAACTAAAACTTTGTTACCTCACACGGGGAAAAACCATAAATCCACCTAATATTGCAGTAATTGACAATTGTTTGAAGTTGAAAATTAAAATATTTGTTCTTGAGTAAAAACGTGAATGTTGAAGCATCTCAAAATGGCAACCTTTTATTTCACAATTCATATTTGTACTTTGTGTACAATCGCGTGTTAACATTTACGGTAATTTTTCTTCAGATTTTTAACGGAAATATTTGTACTAAAACATCACAGTTATTTTCAGAACGATTGTTTACGTTTACAAACATTTCGGATGTAATGTTTGGAAATTCACGGCTGCCAACTGTCTTTCCACAATATTTCTTTGTTGTAAAACGAATATTGCCGAACACGCACGAAGACGCCATATTAATAGGAATTTGGTACGTTGCTTCAAAAGCTATTTTAATAATCCACTCTTTATTTATGTAAAAACCTTTCATAATTATAATAGATTATTCTTTCAAATTCATAGAACAGACTCTCTCTGTCAGAGAGTAATATGGACAAATATACGCGGTCACGTAACCGAAGTTATTCTTGGCCGTATGCTTCATCATGTCAGCTAGCCACTTGTTTTGTTCCGGCAAGATGCATTCTTTGTTTGCTTTTTTTACGTTTAACACACTACTAAATAGTAATACGCCTTGTTCTGTGGTAATATGTAGCTTAAGTCAAACGGAAAGTTAAATGCTGTATTTTAAGAGGGATTAATAGCCATTGTAAAAATTTTAAATTCGTAGATACAGTAAACTGTGAAAAATGAACAATCACACATTGGTGGAACGGCGGGGAACGAGCCCTAGACAAATAAACAGCTCTGAAGATGACAATTATGCAGCTTCATTAGAGTAAACATACGAAAAGATTTCTAGTGTAATACTTAAAAATGTAAATATTTTCTAATTGTTTTCTTTTGACTTTTAGGGTAGGCCATTCAAACTTATTTTAAATAAGTAATGTGATAAATATAAATTAATTGTTATACATAAATGCAAAAACAATTTATCAACACAAAATGTATGTCTAATGAATTTTCACATTAATTTATACCAAAAATTATTTTTACATTTGTTTGGCCTCCTGAAACTGCAGGTCGCCTTATATTTGGGGTCACCTTATATTCGGGCCAATACGGTATATTTTCCAGAACTTGCGATGGAAAATGCACTCTGCTCCAGAGCACGTGGAACAGATTTTATTTTAATTGAAGTAATTTTTCTCTGCAATTTAAACAGTAATAGAATGCCTTGTAAACAAAGAGGGTATCTGGGAAAAACAAAATTGATTGTAAATAATGGGAATATGTGAATGACTGAAAAAAAAAAGGGGGGGGGGGGGGAAATGTAAAATTGAGAATTTATTATAACTTGCCTTTAATGTTTCTCAACAAAACTTCTCCGGAAAGCCCATGACTATATAGGTGCTGTTTGTGTTTCTGTGCGAGTTGCATGAAAAGCACCATATGCCAGTGTGCATGGCATCTTGAGCATGACTGTAAGACGGCCATGCACTGTAGCAGTAGGGAAGTGTCATAAGCCATTTGTTCGTTGTCCCACTATTGCCATGCTACGAACACACAGCTTACACATTCTTCAACAGCATAAAAAGTTGGCATCTCAAGGCCTTTGTCATCTGTGATCTTCACTTGAACATTGCACCTGCCTGACTTTAATAGTTCACCTTTCTACACTTTACATGTAAGGTGTAACATGACAAAATAACACTATGTTTCTAAACTTTTATAGATCACAGATGTGTTACAAACTTTTTTTTATAAGGAAATTTTTTATAAATATTATTCAAGCAGCGAAAATAATGTTTGAGTAGCATGTAGATTTAAACATAAGTGGTGAGCATTAGAGTATCCCAAATAATGTATTATTTGCTATGGTTTTGAGTCTAGGAATGGAAAAAAAAAATAAATTTAGTTTTTTTACTTATAGTGTACATATGTACTTTGCAGGAATTTTATCATGCTGCTGTTGTACTTGGAAAAATTTCTAAAAACTTTGCAAAATGTATTTAAAAAAAAAACACACACACACTTCGCCTTAGCATGCTGGCATTATTTTTTGAAGCTGGTTAGGTAGATTTTTGATATGTATTTTAAACATGTCAAGATAATTATTAAATTCAGAATTAGAGTTTGTACAGCATGGAATTCAGTATGTGTGCCAGACTAGTTTTTTTTTTATCTTATGCAGTTTCTAAGACAAAATGTTTAATTATAGTTTATTTTATTTTCAGCAAAACAAATGAAGGCATTGCATTCAAAGAGTGTGTATGTATGTTAAAAAAAAGTCCGGGGTTTCGGGTTTATTTTTTTACTGGTTAAGGCTGAAAAAGTTTCACATTTTTGTATTGAAAATGTTTGAATAAAATAAATTTTATACACTTTGTTGTGATATGTGATGAATTTCTTTGATGAGTAATAATTAAACCCATCTCTTTGTAGCTCCAAACCCACATACATATGTTAAAGTAAACGCTGTGAAAGCCTTTTAGTTGTGCAGGTGCTAAAACCCACAGCAGGCTTATGTAACACTAGAACGTGGCCTTAGAAGCTCTGTGAAATTTTGTTAGCAATATTCATACTTTAACAAACTTCTTTGCTAAAACATTTAATATTTTGTTCAAATATTATTTAAGGTGGAGAATATAATGTTAGGACAGTTCAGTTGTAATTTATTTCTATTTAATCATTAGCATCTTGTTCCACTACCTTTCTATGATTCACACTAACTCTTGATATATATATGACTGGGTCTAAAGTCTACACAAAATAGAGGACTAAGCTAATTTTTCAACCATCAACCAATCTACAGTAGGCGCAGGATATCTAGAAGCTTGGTACACCTCACAGATTTACAGTAGTGGGGGTGCGACAAAGGAGGGAGGGAACAAGGTGGGGAGGCAACCATCGAGTCTATATTGTAACTAAAAACATCGACTTCTCACCTGCTCGCTGGCAATGGAGCGATGCCTTCCATTTCGTCACTTGAAACACGCACGAGGGAAAAACGTAAACTCACGAATGTATGAACGTGGCTGATCGTTAATTTCTGATACTGTATTTGTGTCACAACTTAGCCGAAATACTGGTACGAGACAAACTTCACAAGATAAAATGAGCGGAGTCTTGGTAACTGTTTTATACGTATTTTATAATTTCGGAAGTATTGTACAGTTGACACATATTTTTTAAACTAACAATTTATTCTGGGGATCGTAAATAATTAATTATTGGTATCAAGACATCAAGATTAACGTAAACTTGAAAATGTCACGGCAGCGAGAAAACTGGTGCGTATACCAATAAACTGGTATTAGAACTGGACAAAACTGGTACACGGGAGGTGGAGCTTATATTTTTTCCAGTAAGCTCGCGTCTATTGGCTAGCTGCTGATGGAACGTCACAAGTCTGGGCGGAGCGTTGAGCGAGTTATACTGCGCATGCGCAGCTCAGTGAACAAAGAGCGAGCAGGCACGCAGTAACAGCAGCTGATCGGGTACAATGACCTTTCTCCGCGCACGGCGCGGTAATGAATTACCGGTGCGACCTATATGGGGGGAATCTTAAATACCAAATTCAAGACCTCAAATTATGGGTGCGACCTATCTGCGATGGCGACCTGTATGCGAGTAAATACGGTACCTTAGATGTTGTGATGTATGTCTATGAAAGGAAGTGGATCAGAGTATGATCAGTGTATTTACAGGATTAATTGTAAACACAAATAGATAAATTTTAATGAATTTAGGAACTGGAAAAAAAAGGAGATGTTGTGATGTATGTCTATGAGAGAAAGTGGACAAATAAACAGTAGCCAAGATGGCCAGATGAAGCATGTGTTTTTGTCTTGAGTTGGTTCACCGATCCCTTCCAATCCAATATATAACAGTTGGCTGTTGCCTGGAAGCTGCCAGAGATGTTGTGAGGTCATGTTTCCCAGGCCAGGAGCAAACCAGACCTGTCCAGGTGTGAGGACGAGTCGGGACCTGCCATGCCAAGGGAGGGGTTATCACAGCGTGCCACTGGATAAACCAACCAAACTACACATGCAGTGTTAAGAACTAAAAAAATCATATTGCTTATAAATTTGTTACATTCTTTTACTGGTGGGGTCGCAGTTTGATGGATAATGTATAGGTGATAAGCAAAGGATCTGGAGTCCACCCCTAGACTCGGGGGTTGGCAGACCGTGGTTCACAAGCCGCATGGGGCTCTTTTCATAGGATATTATGACTACAACTCACTGCGCTGCCACAGCACAAACAAAAATGCGCAACAAGATCTCACAGCACAATCACAAAGCATATCCTCAACCTGCGTGCTCGCCTCCTTACCATCGCTCCGCCCCACCACCGCACTCGCCCAGGTGCTATATATATTCTAATTATTAATTGAAATAATTTAGGTTTTCTTGTTTTATCAATAGAGCTTTACTAACAACTACCAAAAATGTTTTTTTACATGTAGCTGTTCTTACCTAAGTAGCCTTAATTTGTAAGATTTTATGTTGAATTTGTGAATAACATATTTTCACATATTTTGAAAATATATTCTTTTTTTTTAGCCTCTTAAAATCCAATGTAGATACAGTCAAATGCCCTAACTTGGGACAGTTTTGCACTTCAAACTGTAATAAATACCCCTTTATAAAACAATAAAATAATTTTAAAAATACCCACATTCCGAAGGACCCTTAGGCTCTACATTCTCTAAATTGGAACATTTAATATTTCCTTTTAATATTAAAAACAAATAATAATGTTGATTGTCCCAAGTTAGGGCCATGGTACCTAACTTGAGACAGCCACGTTTTACCAGGTATTTTCATATTTAGAGCTTCTATATCGAACTTGGGACAGTGTTAGAGTTTTTAAAAAAGGTTAAGACTGAATTCCCAACAAAATAAATCTGAAAAAAAAAAAATTTATTTAAAATTTTTTTTACATAATTTCTTCTTTTTGCTTTTGATTAATTAACATCATCTGATTCACAAATAAACAGTGGAAATAAATTACATAATATGTACTGAGAAGAACAAAAGTAGGGAAAATATTAAATAACTTACACTCTAAGACTAAATTCACACGTTCAAACATTAATTTTGAAACTAGAGACATAATTGACCACACAAGCATAAACAAAAAATATCAACAAAGGCCTTTCAATCCAACAGGAATTTGTAACGCTGGCGACGAAGGTGGATTGGCTTAACAATCCTGTGGATTGCACTCGTGGGGACATCGTCCACATCATCAATTTCAGGGAAGTAGTAAATGTTTTCTTTGTAATTTCTCATAAAACGGATGGTGAAGATCGATCTATCGGATGCGGCACTGATAATCTTCCGCACGTAAACTTTAACGTTCTCTCGCTTTGTGCCCTTGTCATACACGTAATTCACAACTACAAAATCATCCACTTCAGGAATGTTCATTGCAGATGTGCCACTGGTCGAAGGCATATTGTCTTGGCCTGCTGGAGGGCCTACTTGGGCCTTGACCTTCTCTGGAGGAGCTGGCACAGAAATTGTAGTCGATGGAGGAGAATCACATCGCAAGTGTGTTTCTATGTCATCAGCCTCTTCCTCAGATTGTACTAATAAGGAAGCCAAGTCCATATTGTCATCAGTATCAACCACTGGAACTTCAAAACTGTCATCAGATGAGTTGCCATAATCATCAACTTGTTTCCTCTTCTACCTTTTAGGTTTGGGTGTAACTTGGTCAGGCTCCACCTCACTGTCATCACTGCCAAGTTGCTCAAGTTCCAGGTTCTTCTTGCTTTTTCTTCCCCTTTTCGTACCCGCCTTCTTGATCTTCTCTTTACTATTGTTCTCCAGCTGAGCAATGACTTCCTCGCAGGCCACACTTTTGCCAGGAATCACATCAATTTTTTTCCTCCTTGGATTAGTGACTGTCTCTTTATTCCTAGTTTCTTTTAGGAAAGCTGTGAATGTTCTCACCCATTCAGGACCATTTTCTTCATGATCTTCAAGTGCTGACTCCTTAGGCAGACGACCAAAAACACGGTTTACATCAAGTGGATACAGTCCACTAGCCCCAAACCCAGCTTTCATATTGTCTGAAATTGTGTCACTTATACTGTCCAAAGTCTGTTTCAGAATGACTGGGAAGTAGTCTTTGCGGATTGGCCCCTTCCTTTTCATTTTCCAATCATAAAGAACGTTCCTCCAGGAATTCTTAAGGGGACTGAAGAAGGCAAGATCCAAAGGCTGGCATAGGTGCGTGCTGTTGGGAGGAAGTAACACAAACTTTACATTGCTGTCCATGCAAAGTTGCAGCACTTTAATGGACACATGGCTGGCCAGGTTGTCCCCAATCACCACTTTTTGGCAATCCTCCAACTTTCTAAAGTAGGGCAAAACAATTGACTCAAACCAGTCCTCGAAGATGGTCGACTCAACCATCCTGAAGGTGAGTGATTATATCGGGTATTCGGTGGACCTCCCTGAATCCATGACCCATGAACACGTTGACTTTTGTACACAACATACTGTGGGAGACAAATGCCACTCACTGTTCCAGCAAACATCACACTAACATTAGACTTTGATGAATCTAGGATCCGATCTGGGTATTTGCATTTCCTTCTGACTATAACAGTCTCTTTACCCGGATCGTCTTGCATGCTAGTCTCATCGTAGTTAATGAGTGCTTCGGGGCAGGCATCTTTGAGGGTCTCGGCGAGCTCTGAAAAATAGGCTTTGATAAGTGTCGATGTCACAGCTGCCCGTGCACGTTTGATATTATGACTTAAACGGCCCTTTAGGGAATCCTTTTTTCGCCTCATAAAACATGTAAGCCATCGTGATCCTGGCCGGTTTTCAGTGAATCGAGGTTCTTCTATGCCTTTGGAATCCAAATATCTTTGAATTATATTTTTCAGATCAAACTTGGATAAAGGAAATCCCCAGTCAGCTGCTAATCCAAGACAATCAGCAATTATCTTTTCTTCTTGGTCAGAAAAAACAGGTGGACGGCCGACTTTTTGTTGGTGTTTTCCATTTAGGTATCTCTGTATGGATGACTTGGACACGCCAAACTGCTTCTCCGCTTCTCGCAAACTTTTTCCTTTACGTACTGCGTTTGCTGCTTTAGACAGTAAAACATCGCTGTATTGTTTATATGCCCTTGGCATGACGTATCACGGACCTATAACAAAAAGAACAAAAATTTCAATTTAATTTTTCTTGTAGAATAATTTGTGAAGCCCAACACTAAAGCTCTCAGATATTGTTGGGCATGACACAAATACTTAGTAAAAAAAAACTATAGGTTTATAATAACTGGTAAAGTTCCAGCTAAAGTTTGTGAATAAGTTTGTAAAGCATGACTGGTGATAAAATTGCTTAGAAATGTAAAAATGCATGAATAATACATGTTTTAAATGAAAATAAAACAATAATAATTGATGTTTCAAACTTGAGACAGTAATCCCTAACTTGGGACAGTGTCCCAAGTTAGGCGAGTATCGACTTTCTCATATTTAAGTCTTGCTAAATCCAACAGAGAAGGTGATAACAATAAAAATTGAACAGCATCCCCAACTAGAAACATGAGGAAACATTTCTCATATAACCTCAAAACCCCACGTCAAAATGTAAGAGCGCAGTAAACTTTAGTAATTCATTAAAATAACTTACCGATTTTCGTGGATTTTCAAAAATCGTCATACACAGCTCCTAACACATCCATACACTCTGAAATCAACATAAAACGGAATAACAAAACAAAACTGATAAGATAACTTGCCATAGAGGTAACAATAAATAGCCACAGTGCTACCAACTCCGTTTTTGTAAATACTCTAACCTTGTCCCAAGTTAGAGCAGCGTCCCAAGTTAGGGAATTTGACTGTACAAAGAAAATACATGTAGCGGCTCTGTAAAAATTGGTTTCTAGAACCAATTGATTTGAAGAACAGAGGGTTAACACCAGTGTCATATTTTTACACCAGCTGAGATTCACATGTATCCATGGTACTTTAGTGAAGACAGATATATGGCCCAACCCTTATTCGAAGATGACTCTAATGGTGAAAGTGAAAATGTTATACTTTTATTCTCAAAATTAAAGTTGCAATCCATACGCTGGGGCAACCCTTCTGCGGATAAATACAGTATTTGAAGAATAATTATATTTAACTACAAAATTCTTTTTAAAGATTTAAAATAATTCCTCACACATTTGAAAGAAGAAAACAAAGGTCAGTTACATGGAAGCAGAAGAAAGTTTCATGAAAACATATTAACTTTTACAATGGAGCAATTTACAAATAATAAGTAGAATATAAAATGTTTGCAGCAAATACAAAATTTCAATAAACTGTAGAAGCACTTGTGAACTGTAAAGTGGCAGTCTTGCACCATCTGCACAGTAGGATTCCTGTCGCAGCCAGTGTAGTTCCACTACTACAACACCACTCGATGCTTCTCAATCACAGATCTTGCTCTAGAACAAAATACATATATATGCAAATCTGATGTAAAACATTAATGCAAAGTTTTCATTACTACACAAATACATTCACACACACTTGTAAATACTAGACAGTACTACAAAAATTTATTAGCTAGATAGCTACAGTAGAATACCGGTACAACGTACCTCATTATAAAGTATATTTCACTTTAACGTATTTTTTTTAAGTCCCCGCCAAAAATCGTATCTTCACCATGCAAAATGGTTTCAGTTTAAAGTATCATATTTTCACTATAACGTATAAATTCTACTCGTAGCGTGGCATTACTACACCAAAATTTACTTAAACTGGTAAATAAATTTCCAGCTAAATGATTAATGTTGTAGAACAAACATACACAAATACCACCACAACGTATTATCTAACCTCTAAACCCTGAAAACAAAGTTACAAACAGTTGCGCGCACTACCATAGATTATACCATACGTAGTATGCGACGTGAGCAACACAACACCATTCGATACATCGAAACATGGAATTTTGAGAGTAGTATTAATTATTTAGACAATAGTGTTATGCTACGCTAATATACTGTTTGACGTCTGTGCCGGGATATTTTATTGTTATTGTTGAGTTTATTTTCAGGTTACGTTATTTAGACACCGCATTGTATTTGTGCTGCAAAATGAGATAAATGGAGATAAAAAGAAACGAAAGCAATTCACGCTTAAGGAAAAAGTGGAAATACTCAGAGAACTAGACAAAGGAAAAAAGCAAGTCGCAGTTGCGAAGACATAATATGAGATAGAACATTTAGTTCAACAGAGCATCATTCAAGCTCAAAAACAAACTGAAATAACACATTTTTTAAAAGTAACTAAACTTAAATTGACGTCGTCTGGCCGACGACCACCCCAGAGCCCGACCTGCACCCGCCAGTATACGCTCCCGCTAACGGAACACACCCCTGGCCATGGCCCACCCGAGTCAGGCGACCCGAACAGCAATCAAAGACAAAGCCGCGGAAACCTGAGTAGACAAGAGAAGAACCGTACCCATTCCTCCTAAAACATTAAATTAGGATTTTAGCGACAGTAAAATCTCTTCCAGACACACCCGTTTGGAGTCTAGCGTAATGAGGTCACGCCTGGCGCGAGAGAGGCCGAGCCTCCCTCAGACGCCATGCCAGTTCGGCAGTTCAGCGCAGCTCATGGACCGGGGCGGACCTACGTCCCACGGAGAGGCAACATCCTTTGTCTACATTGAAAGTAACGTCCGGTAAATATAGTCACTAATTAACCAAACCCCTTTTATTACTTAACCTCTCCGTGAGTACCCGGTCCCTTTTTACGGTCCAGGACCTAATCCGGCCGCATCAACTTAAGGACACCCCGCACCACACTTGGTCAGTGGGGCTGCTCTTCAGCATACGGCACGGACCGTCTCCCGCAACGTACAGAACTTTGTTTAAGGTCACGCGCACGGCGCTGACCACAAACCCGCAAGGGAACTTGGACAAACTTAATTGCGGTGCGTGTTTCACCACAGTGGGCACAACACCCGCGCCGAGACATTTGCATACGGGATTGGCCGTCTCCAATCGCCCGCCCCTTAATTCAGTGTATTTTTGTATCCCGTATTTTGTACTGCTAACTTACGTTACCCGAGTAACGAGTGCCACGTAACTTGTGCGCGCCCCCTTAATCCAGTGTATTTTTGTATCCCGTGTTTTGTATTGCTAACGTACGTTACCCGAATAACGAGTGCCACGTAACTTGTGCGCACCCCCTTAATTCAGTGTATTTTTGTATCCCGTATTTTGTATTGCTAACTTACGTTACCCGAGTAACGAGTGCCACGTAACCTGTACGCGCCCCCTTAATTCAGTGTATTTTGTGTCCCGCCTTTGTGTTACGAAATTACGTTACCTACGTACCCAGTGAGACGTCTGAGACATAACAGCATCCGAGGCCACGTAACGCGGAACACAAACAATAAGGCGCCACGGAATAACAAGTAAAAACCCCCCGGGGACCTCTGTAGAGTGTTGTATTGTGTACGACTCGCTCCTCTGAATAAAAGGTACGACACCACCACCTCAACTCCACGTCTCTTATTTAAAATCATCTCACGCAACACCGCCGCCGGCCCTAGTGGGCCACGCAGGGGCACATACATCCACGACCCCAAATTCACGACTAGAACCGAGCTAGTCTGGCGCCCACCCGGACAACACAGATCAAGAACCGCCTTTTCCCACTAGGAGCCACACCGGGACTCGAGCCCGAGACCCCAGACGACGGCAAAATTATACATACACACCAATGTTTAAAGTGAAGTCAGATGTTGGCTAAAAAATAATGTATCTTACAATATCGCTATTTTTGTATTTTTTAATTTTTTTTTTTCTCTTTGTAAAGATGATATGTATGTATGTTTCAGTACTAAGTACTTTCAGTACTAAGTACAAAAACTTGAGGTCCCTGTAAGTACTTAGTACTGAGATTCCACTGTATTAGCTTTGTTTTCTCAAACAAATTTTGCAATAAATTGTGAATGTGATTTTTCTCTTGTAAATTAACATGTATAGGATGATTCAAAAGTCCTTATACAAACTATTTAAAGGGTAGGGCTAGCATGCTGAAACAAGTCTTTTTAACAACTTTTTTTACGCTCATCAATGACTTGATGATCATGTAACACCGTAGGCTACATACTTTTCATTGCTCTTTGCTAACCTGTTCCTCCTAGCATTGCTGCCGAGTATGTGGCACAAAGATAATATTTTAACTACATCTTGATGTTGGGTAAGCCATTTTCCTGCACATTATCGGTGAGTTAAGTATCTTAAATATATGATTCTGTGTGTCAGTTGATTTGTATAATTGTGTGTGAAAATGATTAGTATGTGTTTGACCATTATCCTCCCATATACATAACCATTATCTTTCCATATGTATGCCCATTATCTTCCACTGTATCATTCTGTGTTTGAATGATTAATGTCTTAAGATTGATGAATGATCTTTCCTTTTTTGTTGGTATCAAATTTATACACAATGAAATACGAAATACATAATTTATTGTTCACTAGATCTTCACACAACCAACTGTAAGTAACTGTCTTGATCAAGTTTCAAGTCAAGTGAAAGTGTATATTGAATCTAGCAACAGAGACAATTCATGTGCTTGCAATATATAAAAATAAATTGAACTTTTAATAAATATTTTGTGTATATTAAATTAAATTGTGCCTTAGGCACCTTATAGCCAACTAATTACATAAGGAATTAAATATTAAATTCAAATTTAATGATTTTTTTTTAAAATTACAATTATTTGGATGCATTATGAAAAAATGATGAGAGTGAATTTTTATGATGCACGTGTAACCTGCAAAAAAATTGACTGGATGAAAACAGGAAACATACATATTATGCATAAGTAAGGTTATGTTATACTTCTTTAGGCACAATATAAAAAATTAACGACAGTGCATTTATACGATGCGTGCATAGCATGCAACAAATAACAGATAAAATTAAAAGTGGCTGCATGCAACAAATGACAGATAAAATGAAAAGTGGCCGCATACAAGAAAATTTTTTGTGCTTTTAAATCAAATACTTATTTTAGTGAATGATATTGATAGTGGTCCATAAAGTAAAAACATTTATTTATTGTGAATATTTGTGATAGAAGCAGCGATAATAAATTTTTCAAATTCATTTTTTAGTATATTTATATAAGATAGGTTACGTGTCCATTAGTATTATTTATTTGAATAAAAAATTATAGGTTATTACATTATTATTTAAATTCAGCATGTTTATTGAATTTAATAATTAATTTTATACACAGACTTATATTAATATTTAATAATGCATATTTAATTAAACTTTTTATTTTGATTAAATTTAAACTTTACCAAATGTATTTATATCACTCCAGTCATTTTTATTATAATATTTATATTAATAATTTGCATGCAGAATTTAAGGTAGTTTCTTATTATTTTTTATCCGGAGCATAAAAGCCATGAAGCATGGAATGGTGTACCCTCGAGGAAGGACAGTGGCGTACCCACAAGGAGGAGCAGAGGTGGACTTAAGTAGCGTTTCAGTCACTCACTGACTTACCATACACAGTAAATTAGAATAAACATTAAGAATATCAATTTATTTTCTTTATTAATTAAAATTTATTTCAATTATTTTACTAAATTAATTTATACACATGTTTATATTAATCATTATAGTATATATACTAAAATCAATTTTGAAAAGTAGGGGTGTGACTTTTAAGAGAAAAATTTATTTTTGTTAGGTAAAGTTATTCATAAAAACAAAACCCATTCATGGAAAGTAGGTTTATTTAAAAAGTAAAGTACCTATACAAAAGCACGCCAAACAATTTAAATAAATAAGTCATGCAACAAAAACCTTTCTTCAAATTTGAATAGAAAACATAATCTCTGACCCGAATGCGATCCTGTACTAAAGCAAAACTATCGGCATAGTACACACCATGTAAGAGTGCAGGCCATCAAATGTAGTTAACTCGGCACTCAACAGAGAGAGCGCGTGTTGCATGCAATCTGCGAGATACTGATATTCGACTAAGTGTGCGTGCTCTATAAGGGAAGCAACATAACCAAACACGAATGATGCCAACTAACACTGGCTACATTTTTAAAGGCGGTATACCATGGCGACGTAGATGAGCAGATAAAGGTTATAATGTTTAAAAACGTCTTTAATAGAAAATTTACACATCAGACAGCATCGTATTTCTGTTAATTAAATAAGTGGCAATGTCCGAATAAATATTAGATTTCTACTTTAAAATACATTGTTTTATACAAAAAAAATACCTACACAATGCGCTTGGAATCTAATAGCGGGACCAAAAACATAATGTGACGTTTACGGAAGAGGTTTTTTTAATCCAAATTTTGACACCCTAAAATATAGGTGTGATTATTATGTGCCTGCAACGATTATGCGATAAAACAGGGTAATCACATTTAGCCCGCAATTAATAATTATTTTGTCAATGTTTTGGCCCCAACAGTTGAGTACAAACAACTTTGTGCAAACTAACTATATCAAATATCCTGATTTTAAGTCATACAACTGCAAAATTCCTTCAGCTCCTACCACAAGTTATGATGTTCCTGTCGCATTTGTGAAGACAATTCCGGAAACATCTTTCACACGAGCGTTAAATCAGACGTGTTTTGTTTTATCATGCATAGATTAAATATACATAGAAGTCTTAAAAAAACAATGAATGTTTTATTTTTCAGTCTTTCTCAGACTATAACCATACAAAATTTTGTGAAACCATGGCTAGCCAACCTTGTTTGTATGTTTACAAATCCACTATTATTATGTTATGTTATGCGTATATTTGATGTCATCTGAGATTCCAGGTTGTCTTCAATTCAAGTAAATATAGCAATCAGCATTTGTGGATTTAGTTTCAATAAGTTTTAAATAAAATTTTTTTTTGTTCACTGCTCGAAACTTAATATGCGATATTAAAGAACCGTCATCACCCATTGCTTATTACGTGAGATAATTTTAGAATATTTCTGGGCAAATCATTGTTATAAATTATTGCTATAAAAACAAATAAAAACAAACATTTCAACAAATATTGATTTTGAAACTTTCAGGTTCCAGAGTTTCCATTCAGTAACTGTGAACCAGCATTGATTCTAAATGTAATATAGTATAATTGAGCATCATGGAGCATGAACACGTGTAAAACACAGGGCGTACCGTGCATTGCGGTCGACACGGAAGTACTCGGTGGCAAGGTGCTGGTCGTTCAACATTTCCAGGAACTGCTGGTCGTGCGTGATGATGATCAGCTGGAACTTGCGCCTCACACCGCGCGTCTTCACGATGCTGCAACACATCAGAGGCCCCTGCACTGCCGTACACCGGGCGCCTGGTTCGCACTCGGAGGAAACATACGCTCTGACCTTTACATTCAGTAAACCTGCCACTTGTAGCCATGCCTAAGGTTCATCACATGTTTTACATCATGTCATTAGAAAGAGAGTTAGTATGACAATTCTTACTCAAATTAATGCAAAAAATAGTGGCAGTCGATGGACGTGTTACGTGCCTGCCCGTGTTCGGAAGTTACAGTAATGTCTTACAATCATGATCAGTTTGTGATAAACTCCTCCAGCAATGCCTGTCAGGAAAACCATGACCACGATGCTTTAACATTTTAACTTGTATCAAACATGGCAATGAATAAAAGAAAGACTTTGCCTACGAAAATGTTAAAAAAAGAAAAAAAGAAAAAGCTACCACAATGTCTATGCCAGTGGTAACCAAATAAAAAATTAAAAAATTAGTAAAATAATAGATCTGGCAAAAGTTTTGTGATACAAAGTTGATTATCTTAGAAGTGAGAGAAAACCAAGTACTGAAGACACTAAAGAATGATTCCTTGAAAGAAATTTCAGAAATAAGATCCTACTAAACGAGGTTTTAATACTTAAAATGAACAGTTGTTAAGTTTCGGTCTAAAATACAATACCTAAGCTTCTTTTCATGGTTCTGGAATAAAATTTTGATAGGATTCACAACACATTTTTTTTGACGAATGACTGCCTTATCAGTCTCTTCTATGGGAAATTACACCATGAATGCACAAACAAATAACAAACAAGCATTCACTATGAACAAAATAGCTTGAGAGGTTCTGTTGTGATACCTGTTTTTTCACGTAAATATAAATGGCCTAACGTTAATCTAGTGATTAATTGCTGAAGAAATAAAATTTTTCTGAAATAGATTTAATGTCACCTTTCTTTAAATATTATAAATATAACACTTTACTCTAATTTTTAATTTTGACACACTTGTAAGGAAACAAGTCAATATAGGTATTGGTATAGGTAATGATCACAACAGAACAATCAAAACTTATAATTGCTAACAGAATGAAAATCTTAACATTGGTTAAATTCCTGTAAACTCATCAAAATCAAACGAAAGTTAAAAGTTAAAAGTTTCACACTCACTCTGCGAGAGCATGCACAAAGTTGTTGATGTTTTCCCTGTCCAGGTTGGCAGTTGGTTCATCCAGGGCCAGGAACGCACACTTGGTGCTGAATGTCTCGGCCAGTGCTATGCGAATGATCAAGGAGGCCAAAACCTGCACATGGTCAAAAGAAGCTACAGTAAACCTGTAGAACAGTAGAACTTTAACTCACCATAACGGTAAAATATGAGTTTTGAATCGCAGAGTCATGTACAGAAAATAGAAACTACGTCCAAGCTCAACATCACTTACAGTATTATCCAGCATTATTGACTGGAATTTAATAAAATATTAATGATGCTTCTCATTCTACATGACAGGTCATCTTAAGTGTAAAATACACAAAAACATGCAGTAATACAAAATAATGAAATAAATAAAACAAGAAAAACTCTATTAAAATTGATGGACCTAGCTTTCAGCGATGCTGGGTGAGCTCACATCATTTCCTTGTATGCTTAAATAACTCAATTAAAAGATTGAACATAAATTTGCAGAATTAAAAGCATAATTCACATTTACACATAAAGAAATGTAAGTATGGTGCATACTTAGACCAGCTAAAATAATAATATATAATCTATTTGTTAAAATATTTAATTCTGGAAAAAATATGTTTTTATGCAGCTCACTTAACCAACCTTTGACTTAAAAGTTATTATTTGCTTTATATTCTATAAGCTACTACTGTACTGTAATTATTGTTTCTGGAAATTTTTGCACAAAGTAGGATAGCGTGAAAGGAAAACCGCAAAATACCATGAAATTAGACTTACTTCAATAGAAAAAAAATTGTTTTAAAAACAGCTTTATTCGCAAAATAGTCACGAAAAGAGCTCATATTTACATTTTAAACTACAGTTGATGACCAAATAAACTATGTATATACTAGTTCAGCAAAATTGCAAAACATATTTTTTGCCAATTTCCTCTGGAATAAAAAAATTGTTTGTTTATTTTTGAGTTAACCATCTGTATTGCCATAGATAAAAGCAGCAAGAAAGCTTCTACTGAATTGCACGTTAATAGATTGGTTTATACACCAATGTAACTATCGCATTCACTTCTTTTAATAGCCATCCCAAAGGATTGCTCACGTGTGGCATGCACGACAAAATCAATCAAATTAAAAGTTTTGTTTTCAAGTTTTAAAATGTAAAAAAATAGTCAACATTTCAATAGTCTACATAATCTATTCTACTACTGTTTCATGGGACAGTAGTAATATATACTTGAATGCTTGTTATGTATTAAAATGGACAGTATGGTTCATATTTTTGATAGCACAGTCCCATTAATGTTCCTAAACTGGGTATTTATATTGAACTAATGACTTAACCTCAACAATCAATATTACTTTAAGACAAACTCAAGATGTATAGCATTCCAAATATTCATAAGCAATTAAATTATGAATATTTCAAAATCAAATACGAATTAAAAAATAAACACTATGTGCATTTGAAAATTCAAATACTAACTCAGACTAATATTTTAAAGATGTACTCATTTCTCTCACAGATACATGCAAAATGTGTGCATTTTCGCTGTGCCAAATGGAAACCACACATGCTGTTGAGCTTCAAACACATAAAAATACTAAAAACTAGATTGAATTAATGCAGTAACAATTAATATCTGATATATAAATTAATTAATTTGCCACACTTTGTAGAGCGTGTGGACCCCCCCTCCCCCCTCCCAAGAATATTTACGACCCATCCAATTCCTCTACTTCCAAACAAGACCAAGTAGAAGACTGCTATTTTTTATATCATTGTTTCCCTTTCCTCCATTGTATTATATTTGTTTTACCCATCCCTTTGCTACGGAGATAAAAGAGGCAGCAAGCTATTTGTCAGTTCCCTCTATAAAAACTAGCACCTGTCATCCTAAGTACCACCCATGGGGCTGGAAGAATATTAAATTGCTCTCATAAACACCGGCGATGGCTGTAGTTTTGTCACAGTATGCTCATTTGAAAGCATGAGAAATCTTATTCAAAAACAATAATGATTGGGCACACTTGCGTCATGAACACCTGTCAACATAGACACCAGGGGTGAATATTCCATGGAACCAAGGGAACCATTGGTTCCCTACTGCTGACAAATAAATAAAATAAATATATTACTACTTGTCTACTATCGTAAATAATTCAACTTGTATTTTTTGAACAGCTCACACTAATAACACTCTGTGTAGGCGCGTTCGCGCGTTGAACCTCTTCAGCTATCGCTTTCTCTCTCTCACGCCTCTCTTTCTCTCTCTGCCTTCCTCACAAACCCCCCCCCCCCCCCCCCCCCGCCACAGGGTGCTACCATTGCTTTCTGCGCCTTCATTGGTGGCTGACTCCTTATCGGATCTCTCCGCCTTCGCCTTCGGGTGTTTCTGTGAGCACTCGGCTTCAGCTGCCGACCTGGGGAACCAAGCCAGAAGGCTGGTTCCATCGCGTGCCGCGTGGCGTATTCTCTAGAGAAATTGTGTGCTTCGCGTTGCGTAAAATAACTCGCCTGACAGTCTGAAAGCAGATTTACTGCGGTAAGAATACGTACTTTATAATACTTCATTACGTCCCAAGTTTTTGGTGAAGAGTTTCGTCAAATTCAAAAGTGGCCACATAGCTACAGCATTGTTGAACTCGCTCATTGCGGTAGGCTTGGCCAAGGGAACCAACAGTCTATTCTGCGGGCCCTGGCCATGGAGGGAACTTCAAGGGGAGTGCGGAGGGACGAAGCTGTCGCAGGGTGCAGTTCAGGAGGGGAGGGAGCGGCAGGAAACAGACGCGCTTGTGACTGCGTGGTAGAAAATTTACTTGTTTCATCTTTTGGTGCTAAAAGTTTCGAACAAAAACGAGTTTTAATTTTGCAAGGTAGACCCACGCCAGACATGTCGTGTATGGTAACAAATGCTAAATCAAGCGGTGTGCAGTGCACAAGACACTTCAAATCTAATTTTTACAGTTCGCACAAATGGCTTACTGCTTGTAAACAAACTTTAAAACTGTACTGTTGGCCTTGTTTAATGTTTACTAATGAGAAAGTAGTTTGGAATAAGAGCGGTTTTAGTGACATGAACAATTTTCATGAAGCAGCTCACAGACATGAACTCTCACAGACACATTTATCAGCCGTCTGTAAAATATAGATGTTTGGATTCAGTTGCGTTGATCTGGATCTAATGAACAACTCCGCACTGATGTCAAAAAACACAATGAGACTGTGGACCGAAACAGAGAAGTTTTGAAACGTTTGATTGATGTCACTATGTTTCTCGGGCGACAAGAGCTTGCGTTCCGAGGTAACGATGAAAAAGAATGTTCCTCAAACCGCGGTAATTACATAGAATTAGTGAAATTGTTAAGCAGTTACGACTCAGTATTAGCCTCACATTTGGAAACTTCTAAGGTTTTCACAGGTTTGTCTAGTAACATACAAAATTATATAATAGAAAGTATTGCAGAAGCGATTGTAACAGAAATTAAAACACAAGTTAGTCAGACTCTTTTCATAGCACTAATCCTTGACGAAACGACTGATGTTGCCAACATGTAGCAGCTTGCATCTGTACTGCGGTATGTAACGAACGAGGGTAACATCGAAGAGAGATTCCTCTGTTTTACAAACGTTAGTTCTAACAGATCAGCAAAAGCACTGGCAGAGCACATTTTTAAGTTAGTAGATGAGTATAACTGTGGCGAAAAATTGGTATCTCAAACATACAATGGAGCTGCTGTTATGGCTGGTCATCTGAATGGGCTACAAAAATTAGTGAGAGAAAAATATGATAGTTATATATTCATACATTGTTGTGCGCATAGACTCAATATTGTGCTTTCGCAATCACTCAACAACATTACTGAATGTAAGACATTTTTCAAAACATTAAGTGGGTTTGCCTTATTATTCTCTCATTCTACCAAATTAACACAGGTTCCCAAAGTATGTCCTACAAGGTGGAATTATAATTCCCGCTTAGTTCATACGATTTTTGAAAACAAATCAGATTTGATAAGCCTTTTCGAAAACATAACCGAAAGTCCTGATGAATAGGATAATGAAACCTACATTACTGCATGTGGCTTCCCAGCTGCATTCAAAGAATTCAATTTTAATTTTATGTTACATGTGTTTTCTGATTTATTTTCCATCACAGATGCATTGTATCAAATTATTCAAGCAAAAACTTTCGACATTAGCTATTGTCTTCAAAAACTGAAAGAAACAGAATAATTAATTTCTGAGAAGAGAAACACATTCAGTTCAACAATTTGGTCTGTCTTCAAAGATTACCCTCCCACTAAGAAACGGCGTACATTTGAGGAAAATGATCCAGAAGCTAGCTACAGAAAACTGTATTTTGAAATTATTGATAATATTCTAGAACAGCTTGTTACATGATTCAGCTAACTATAAAATTTGAAGTTCCTGGGTCTAATGGATCCAAATAAAAATGAGGAAAAGGCAAAAATATTTGCCTCTTTAAAATCTTCTTATGGTAACTACTTCGATTTACCTCGTTTTAGGAGTGAATTAATTGCAAAATTCAGTTTAGCAGAGTTTAAATCAAAATCAATTTATGAGATACTGCAGGTATTGAAATAGTCGGGTTTAAGTATTGACGGTTTTCCTGAGCTGTATAAATTGTGTTCGTTAGTAGCTACAATTCCAGCAACAAGTGCATCTGTCGAGCGCTCGTTTTCCTTACTGAAACCAATTAAGACCTACATCAGAAACAAGAAAGACTGTCAAATCTTGGACTCATTTCAATTGAACAGAAATTATTGCTCTCCCTGAAACAAAGTAAAACTTTCTACAGTGATGTAATTGACAATTTTGTTCGCAATACATGACTAGACTTGGTTTACAAATAACTAAGTAGCAGCCCACCTCAGCAAATCCCCGGATGTGAATATTACCGGACAATATTGCTGGTCAGCAAGTTAACTCAAGATCTCCTGTATTCCCCGCTCTGGCATTCCAGTGCTGCTCCACCCCACCTCATTCACCTGCATCAGTTCTCAAGCGCCGCCCAAATCTCTCCACTCCACCAATAATGTGTACAAGCTGACAGGATGGTGAGTAGGAAATTTCCTAAATTACAGAGCTTTCTTCTATATTTTAGTTTCAAAATTGTTATGTATACACAGATTTGTTAACATTTTGGCAGTATATATATTGAGATTTTTTAAGACTGACTCGTATGTATTCATTGCTTAGGCGAAATAGCCTAACAAAACGACCATACATGCTAATGCTTGAAAGTGAGAGTTAAGATTATTAAATTCTGTGTGACTTTAACATGTATTTCATTGACTACCAAAATCATAATTTCGTGAATTTTGATATATGCTGGTGATGTGTTTCCGAGTGTATCTTTCACCGTTTCACTGATTAAAAAATCTTGCTTCATGTAATGACGATTGCTCAAGTTTTAGTCATACCAGCTTTTTAATTTTCTTATAATAGGTATAGGAAATGTTAACTTAACATTTTGTAGAGGAAGTTTTAGGCCTAGCTTTCATTGACACTTAAAATTGTTTTGCTGCGGAAGCCGTTTTATTAGTCGATTAGTCGAGGCAAAAAAAAAAAAATAATGAAAAACATACTAATAGACCCCTTAATCGGTGGTGAACGGGAGGGTTTTTAGCAATTATATATAAAAAAAATCGTACAAAAGAGATACGTTAAACAGCTTTTATAGAAGTTAAGTCCAAAGCGAGTTGTTCATAATGAGCAAGCCAATCATTCTAATAAATAAAAAAATAAATAAATAAATAATAATAAAAAAAATTAAAGATCATAAAATTTCCTACAAAAGAGATACGTTAAACCGCTTAAATAGCACCAATTTGCACATTCAAAATCAAATTTTACTTAGTTCCCCCACTTTGAAATTCACCCTTTGCCACTGATAGACACATTAATTGTGAGGGTGCCATATGGCCTCACGTAATTGCACACACATGCCCACACACACTTGTTCCCTACTGGCTAGTTCGTTTTTAGATTTTCCTCTCTGCTCCTCCTAGCAGTGCAGCAGACATGTTACTTGCCGACGCTGCGACCGGTCGGGCGGTAGACACTGCTCACGTACAATAATGGCGCTGTTCACGGAGCTTCGTTGGGACGACATATTTTGAATAAACAATTTATACTTATTCTGGAGTTATACTTATTAAAAACCAACAAAAGTTAATTATTTATGCACATATTCAACCACACAGTACAACAGTACTTTTTTTAACCAAAAATTCGCAAATGGCTCACAGTTCATTTTTACACTAAACATCGGCATTAAATATGCGACCCATATGCAGGTGAATACGTATGAGAAAGCCTGCAATGAAAACATGTCCTGCACGCAACGACTGCCCACTGCTTGCTGCCTCCTACCTTCTGGCCGCCGCTGCAGCGACCCCTCATGTTCATCTCCACTCCGGACTTCACCTGCACCACCTTGTACGTGTAGCTGCGTCGCTTCATGGTGCCTTCTTCACAAACCACACTTTACACTTGCATGCAGCCAACATTTTTTTTAAAAGCAAATTCAGACACTTAAAATAGTTGAGTTCATCTTCATCATCATTAAAAACAAAAACACATTTCATGTTAAGTTTATATAAAACTAAATAATGATCAACTGCTTCCACAATTTGTGGTAACACACTTAAAATAAGCACATAAAAAATACCACATACCGTACTATATTGATGAGCGTTAACTTAGTTAAACAAAAACTGCAACTTAAAACTAAGTTCAAGAAAATGTTATAAATAAAACAAAGTTAAGCTAAACATTTTTTTTCTTCTAAAAAGCAATGTTTAGAGACAAGATTTTATAATTCTAAATTTTGACAAATTTCATTACTATCATTTTTATTTTTAAAGTATGATAATTAAAATATTAAACTACTCAAATATAAAAACAAGAAATTGTGGTATTGGAACTACTATACATACATACTTTTTTTAAGGAGAGGGGAAAAAAGTATTTTATTTATTGTGTGGTTAAGTTTATTTCTGGCACCGGCATATTTTAAAATTTAATTTTAGAATTTGTAACAGTATTATTATTTCAATACTACTAATATGATTAACATAATCATAATACAATATTAAAAATTCAAAATAATCATACTCAATACATTTCCCATTTCCCTGTTAAGTTTCTCTGTAGGTCTTTAGCCATGGCTATAGTGTCAGCTATAGACCATCTTGTTTACTTCACTTTGAAAATATTATAAAAATACACTAAATAAATTATTTAACTAAGCACATAATATTTCAGGTTTTTATTTAAATGCCTATACTAAAGATTTATAAAATATATATTTTATGTTTTAATAGAAGGATGAGGTAATTGAGGTGAATTTAGATGCAATGTGTGTTTTACACATTTCATTCATTTCAGTGTTTGGCATTTTATTGACTTCAATTTCCCCTTTTTTTTTTAGGTTATATCGCTTTTCAGCAGTGCTGAATCTCGGCTCGATTCAAAAACTTGCAGTACATATGTGCCTATGGAGTAGTGGTAACGCACTGAATTCACATTTCAGAGGATCCATGTTCAATCACTCCAGGCAAATGCTGGGGTGGTGCCTTGCAGCAGGCCTCGGCACAGTCCTACAACTGTGACAAGTCACAGTCGTGCCGACTAAGATGACAATCGTTCCTTGCACATACACATATTCCATCGGAGGTTGCAGGAAGTAAGGTGTAAGGTTTTGTCTATAATTGTTTATTTACTCAAAACTGTTTATAGCTGTTTTCAAATAAAATAGTTTAAAATGAAGTTTAAAATTTATTCTTCTCCTCATGGAAACACATGTATGTCACATGATTCTATAATGTACCAGAAAATAATAACACTCAATTTTTCTGACAGCTTCTCAAAGTCCTGTGCTTTCATGAAATAACGTCCCCTGTGACTGTCGTCTAGGCACCAAAGAGAAGGGAACCCCAAGTCCCAGTGGACTAACAGGCCACCCGGGCCTGCACCGCATGTCTGGGCCCTAAATTACTAATAAAAATTTCAAACGAGATGAAAAAAAAAAAAAGGTTAAACTTACTGAGCACGGCCCTGACCCCATACATGAAACTGTCCACCTCTATTTACTCATAAAAATGATTTTCCTGAGCCGCCTTAACGGCGGTACCTATTGGCACAGCACTCAAAAAACGACTGATGAGGCCACGCAGGGAGGAGGCAGCCATGTTACTTCACTGACCAATCACAATGCACCTCTTACATCTAAGGACACAATAACATACAAAATACAATAACCTCGCATCGAGGTATTTCTGCAAAAAAAAACAAACAAACAAACAAAAAAATATCAGCTTTTTCTGATTGGTTGGCATAAAACCTGATAATTTTACCACCTCCAATGGGAGCAAACATCATAAGAACACACAGAGAAAGTGACAGAATGTATTTGCAACTGAAAAAATGTCTAGAAAATTGGCGCTGTCGTGTAGCACACCTGTCCATCATTCTTCCTTTTCCTAAACAATACACAATGTTTTAAAACCATGCTTATAGCTTTTAAATAAACACAAATGTAATATACAGGCACAAAAATATTGAAAGTAAACCAAATATTGAGAAATATATTTAAAAAAACACTAACTAACCCAGCAAACAATGTGAAAACCAGTAAAAATATAGCTAAATATCAGAAATTGTAACAAAATATTAACAACAGTAAAATACATATACAAAAACTAGGTTGCCATGACCTTGAACTATATAATCAGCTGATAAATTAAACTGACTTACTGAAAAACTTAATCTCTGAAAAATATCATGAAAATATAGGAAGGGCAGTGGCTTGCAATGCCACACAATATCTCAGGGCTGTGTCATTAGTTAGCCTCTCTTAACAGACTCCATGTTAACTAGACATTAAGCAAAAATAATAGTAATTTTTATTTATACTAATTTATATAAATATAAAACAATAACAGCAAAAAAACCTAAGAATTGTTGTAAATATGTTTGCACCAGAATATTTAAAATGGCATTAGAATTAAGAGATCAAATATAATAAATGAGTACAACTAAATTCAAAAGTGGAAATGCTACACTCACTTTTAGCATCAGAGCCAGTCTTAATCTCTATGTAGTCTATGTCAGAGCCACAGTATATCTGCCGCCACAAGTTACGTATGATGGTATTGATTATCTTCATGCGCTCAGAGTGGAAGTGTGTGACCGCCCATTCCATAGCCTGAGAATAGCTTTGCAAGTCTTCTTTGGCAAGATGCTTAACCTGTGAGAAAAAAAAAATCTCAAACTGTTAGTCATCCCAACCCCTTTTTGTTCTTCACCTGATGCTCAAATGCAATATTCTGTTTATTGCTCTCTTACACTCCACTTATTTTCCTCCTCTCCCTTTCCGTACTCATCTTTCTCCACATCTAGATAAATTTATTTCTTCCTCTCTCTATCATTCTTTAGGTATCTCACTCCTCAATCATTATGGTATAGAAACAAGATTTCATGGTTTTATTTATAGTCCAATTTCATATTTAAAACAGAAAAATTTTGGTGCTAAAAAATAGTGCAATGCTGCATTTTTGCAATAATATAATTTGTAATATATTGGTCTAAAATAAGTAACAAAAAAAAAGTTGGCTTAATATATTGGAAAATATGTATGAGGAAGCCTGCAATGAAAATATTCTGAAAACATTTCCTGCGCGTAATGACTGCACACTGATGGGAGAAGCGGCTTCTTCTATATTCAGAACAATAAAATAAATTGTCAAGTATTTGTGGTTTAAAAGTGATTCAATAAGAGATGTAAAATAATGGAAATTAAGTTAATTTTTCTGATCTACAAATTTTAAAGGTTGAATTTGCTTAATTCCATTATATAACTTGCATTTTGGTGTTAGGTGCTTTTTGGTGTTATTTCAGTTTCATCACAATTCACCATATAATCTTGTCCTTGACTATTAGAGGACTTTTGTGACTCGGTGGACATTCTGTGTTGCTGGTGGCTTAGTCCAGCCAGGTGACATACTTCCTACAGCATCGACTGTAACTCCCAGGCGCCACCCTTTACACACCAGAGTTCCCAAGAGTTCTCAGCCACCTGCAGTGCAACCAACTGTGCACCCACCCACCTCGACTGCCCTCCTATAGAGAAGGAAGCAATCTCTTTGAAAGTTGACTCGCCCTCCGAGAAGGGACACAACGTCCTATCATCCTCACCCCCCTCCCCTCCGACTCACTCCATGTTGCAGCCCACGGCTCGCAGACCGAATACTGACAGTTGAGCCAACAACAGGGGTCAATGTAGGCTGAGCAGCACACAATCACTAACATTCCAGTGTTTTTAGTACAAGGTGCAAAAAATAAACTATTCATTGATATAAAACTAAAAATTCTAAAATAAAATGCTCTGGCATTTATTAGGTCATATACCAAATTGTAAAGAAAAATGCTTATTTACAGTATAAAAACCATAGAAAAATTCCACAGGACACAGAGAAATGTAAAACAAGAGAAATTCATAATGTATTAACACATAAGAATATTATAAAAAGTTAACGAAAATTTGAAAGCTGTGATGTGGGAAGTCTTTGCCACACATAATTGTACAGTTAAGTACAGAAACCGCTTCACTTACCTTTATAGTAAATGATGTTTCATTGAACTTATCATCAGCATTCTTAAAAATTGGTGTGTTAAGCTCTTTCTGTAAACTTCCCATAATTTCCTTCAGCTCTTTAAGCTGACCTGTACACTGGGCTTTCTGAAAGTGAAACCATATCACATTTAAGTATTCACTCAAAAGTATTCAATATTGCCTACACAATCTTGCAGAAAAAAATAGACAGTGAATACGAGACATAGGAGAAAACTAGAGGTGAAAGGAATAAAGTCTAGAAAAAGTGTTGTGGCAGTAGCCTGTGCTCCGCCTCGTCACTCTACCTGATGCCTGAGGGGAACAAGTGAATCTTTTAGTTCCAGAAGGTAAAACAATGATTTTGTCTAGGCGTTGGTTTCTCTGTTTTTATTTTACTTTTGGTTATTTGTTATTTGTCATAATATAGAGTTACAATTTGTGATTCAATTAACAGAAAGCATAAACAACCTGGGATTGAGATTACATTAATACAAGAATGGGTTTCTAGAATGGGCCGGCCCTTATTAGTGATTTAGCATAGGTAAGTAGATTTAACAATTTTTGATTAAAGTAAACACATTAATTACTGTAGTGATGTTCCTGCTTTCAGGTCGAAAAGATGTCGTGGCTGGATGCTAGTCCGAAAAAGGTTATAAAAAAATTGCAAGGCTGGCGTTTAGGAAATTGTTAGTTGAAGTGGGGCAGCTGACGAGACATCAAGAGGCCCTGGGCCATTCGTCCCGTGTAGATGGATCTGGTCCTTGGCAAAGCACCGGGTCCGGTGTTCGGTGCCTAGCACTGGTACTCTGGCACGAGTACTAGGGTACTTGAATACTGGGGCCCCTGATCCCTGTCTGTGAACAGATCCAAACACAAATTTTTAGGACTGAATCACAGACAGAAGGTGAAATAGGCAGAAAATGCCTCCTAATTACGATGACTGGTGGGGGAAGGGTGGTGCTAAAAACTCACCAAACAGGGTGATGTCTTCCAGGGCCTGCCCGCTGATTGACCAGGCGAGCGCGACGTGGATGATCCATGATTCTCAAAGAAAATATATTATCTACGATGTCTTCTACATTACTACTTTAGCTATATTTATGTGGACTGACTAACGCCTAAACAGTACTATGTTGGGAAACATCCCTTGGCTAATCTGATCACATCTTCAGAGAAACGGCGAGGCGTCCTGATGACGTTCGTTCTATGCAGTCAGTCCTGAATCGCGGCGCGCAGTGCAGTAAGTTAGAGACGGCCGAGACTCGTAATTAAAAGCATCGTTAACGGAAGAAAGGGGGGTGGCTTCGGCTCTCGAACCGAAAGGTTCCGAACATTACCGAGGCGCTTGTCGAGGAAAGGCAGACTTCGATACCTCAAAGTTGTTGATACTGCCCGATGTCAGCGTGACCAACTGAGGTGTGGCTGAACTGAGTAGAGGTCGAATCGCGCGGGTCAGCTGGTAGAAGCATTGAGGCTTATGGGGAGGACTGAGGCAGCTCTCTGGTGGACTGTGAAGTCACCACAGTACTGGTTACTGCGGGAGGCGCCAGAGGGCAGGCGCTCTGCGGGCGTTCAAACTCTCAGGGGAAGAGATTCGCAAAACTGCCGCTAGGTGGCATAAGTATGTAATTCATGTACTATGGCCGTGGCCTTGGGGAGAGGTGGCGCCTGGCCGGGGTTACCGGCCGGTCAAAGACTCGGGGCGGTGTTCCCAGGTAAACCTGGAGAAGGGGGAGGGGTTAAAACTGCAATGCCAGAGGGAAAGCTGGTCTACAAGACACGTAGACATGACTATACTTTGGCGAAGATGATTCGCGATCGTGTCAAGGAGTACGGCCGTCAGGCGAGCTCTAGGGATTGTTCAGTCTTGGGAGTTCACAGGCCTTAGCAGTTCTCGTCACGAATCGGGGACGAATTACAGGAGACGTCCGTGCACCAAGGCGAGATTAATGGGATCGTCCTGCTGGCTCATTGAAATGGTAAAGGTTGGGAAAATTAGGGGAGACGAGTCTGACAAAGGTTGGATGGGAGTGTACAGGAGGAGGAACAAGTTTAAGTTAATGTATCAGAGAAATGATTGGAGACATTATTTAAGTTAAAAAAAAATTCAAATTTGAAATTGTGTCAAAACTTACTAGTTAGCAGCACACCTGAAATGTTAGAATGTAATCTATCGATTACTTTGCTTTAGATTGTTTATAGTTCAGTGCTTCTTTGTAAAAGTTGGCACCCCTGTTAATTTTTTTTGCTGCATAATTTCTTGTTAAATTAATTTAGCTCTGTTATTCTGTTTAAATAGACTGTTTAATAATTATGTCAAATATAAAATTAAATCTGGGTAAATTTTAAAGAAAAACCAATTTTGAAACGAAAAGGCAAGTTTGTCGTTAGCCTGAGGCTTTGGACTGTTTCACGTCACCTTTGAGGAATAATAGGCTCTCGCGGGAGGAGAGAATTGTTCCGCGACGCGAACAAGGTGACTGCGTCAAGGCGTTACAGTCAGACGATGGCACTTTACACAACCTACACCATGACTGGCCTCTTCAAGAACTTTGGCAGTTATGGTACGTGCAGTTCTCTGGGAGAAAAAAGGCACATTTTACAAGCTTTGTGATGTGGCACCAAGTAAAAATCTAAAAAGGAAATTTTTGTGCAGTTTGGAAATTTTGAATGGTGCAAGTAACTCTCTTTTCCAACCTCGAAAAGCAGTCTTTGAAACTGCTTCATTTTCATGCTGTACTTTGTGCACGAGTACTCAGTGCCCTGTAATGCTCACTTTTACAGCCTGGAACTGCTACGTATGACATTTTAGATAGAAGGAACAACGGGACATTTATTGGTAAGATTCATAGAGCTGTGAGAGTTATACCCACAGATATTGGTTTTTCAGTTTGAGAAACTACAACGTTCATTACTAAGCAAGTGTTGTAGCAAAACTTCGGCAGCAAGGTAAACCGTAAAACTGATGGCAAGATTTATTTGAGGGAAAATCATCACCAAAATATTCTAATTGGGTGGTGAGATGTCACTGCACGCAGAGGTGTAGCAGCGATGCACAAGAGAAATAGGCAGTGAACCAGAGCATATACTTCAGACTCGCACAATTATTTTTTCTACTAGTAAAGATGTTAACCTAAACTTTCATTTCCTTATGAACACTTTTAATTGATACTGATAGTAAATATGACTTTTGGAGTTTTCAGTGGCACTCAGTACGATTCCTTTAAAATAATTGAAGTAATAATTTTTTAGGCATTTATATTTTTTCTTTGAAATTTTTAGTAAAATAATTTTTTTTTTGTAAACCTTTGTCATGCAATAAATGTTATGTTGCCACAGTAAGACACTGGAATCACATAAATTTATGGATATAATTTTAAAGTCTGTTTACAGGAAATTATTTTAAATATAATATTGCATTTGGTATCCGAGGTGTGGCTATTAAATAACCGGATTGATGTTGCTCCCAGCAAAATGTGAGCATGCCGCAACATGTTTGAACATGACTGTGTCTGATGGTCCTTCCACCACTCTGAGCTCACTAGACAAGATAGCAGATTGCTCAGTTTGACTGTAGCAGTTGATTGAATTAGTCTACACACTAGTGACGTGTCGGAAAAATGCCACGTGGTCAGACGGAGCAACGGGTTAACCTCAAGTTTCTTGTTAAACTAGAGAAAACTGCCACAGAAGCTTATGCAATGTTGAAAGAACTCTACGGGAATGAATGTTTATCCCGCACACAAGTTTTTGATTGGTTTAAACAGTTTAAAGAAGGGCGTGAAATGACCAAAGTTTATCGGCGCCCAGGACGGCCCCCAACGTCAAAAACAGACGAAAACATTGAACAAATTGGTAAATTAATCCGCACTGATTATCGTCTGAGCATCCGAGGGCTTGCTGAAATGACAGGAATCGACAAAGAAAGTGTTGGACAGATTTTGCATGAATGCGGAAGGTATGCGCAAAAAATGGTGCCGAAGCTCCTCACTCCTGAGCAAAAGGAATCAAGACATAACATTTGTACTGACATCCCAAACAACATTGCCACTAATCCAGATTTGTTAGACAGGGTGATTACTTGTGTTGAATCATGGTTTTTTACTTACGATCCAGAAACAAAGAGGCAATCCATGCATTGGAAGAGCACAGGCTCGCCAATGCAAAAAAAGCCAGGATGAACAAATCCAAATTCAAAGCAACGATGATTGTCTTTTTCGACATTCATGGCTTGTCTACGTTCACTGGGTACCCGAGGGTCAGGCGGTCAATCAACATTTCGACGTGAGCGTGTGAGAAGACGAAGACCCAATTTGTGGAAGACCAAGTCCTGGATCCTGGAACATCCACCGTACTCGCCTGACCTTGCCCCGTGACTTTTTTCTATTTCCCAAGGTCAACTCGGCACTAAAGGGAACACAATTTGAAAGTGTGGAAGCGGTTAAAGCAAAAGCGACGGAGGTTCTCCACCAGCTGACAGAAGAGGACTTCCAGCACTGCGTTCAACAAAGGAAACGTCGTATGGAGCAGTGTAGAGATTGCCAAGGGAGTACATCGAAGGCGATAAAACTTCTGCTGTAATTGGTGACGAATAAAAAGTGTTATGACTTCAAACTGGTTAATTTATAGCCATACCTCGTAATAATGGTAAATTCAATTTTGAAAATAAAAAATTTGATGAGCACTCAAATGAAGATGTACAGAAGTATGTGCAGGCGAGGACAGCTCTTACCTTTTGATTTTATTGAAGCTTGTGGTCATTTTTTTTCATAACTTTCTGTTTAAGAAACTGCGTACTTTCAGCACCTAACCATAAATCCTCCCTGTCGTTGTTTAGGCTATCTGCCTAATAGGTGCGACTGGTATTTCAAAGTTTTCTGCTGTTTCAAATTTTGGTAGAAAGATTTTATGAAGTTTCCTTGCCCTTAGTTAGGCAACAAAAATATGAAATGAGGTTTCAGGAGAAGAAGCAAGAACATGTATGTATCAGGATGTGGATGTACATACTTCAGAGTGCCCAACTGAAGAGTTTTTTTTAATGAAGATGTGGTCCAATTGGCACTTTACGTTCTGGCACTGCCGCAAACACAACTGGTAGGAACTTAGAGTCAGTAGTTTTTTTGTCTGTACGTTAAGTTTGTCAGATGTCATGTTCAAGAGTGCTCGATTGGTTCAGTGAATTCATTCCACCTGGCAAACACACAGATTCTTCCAGTGGCCTGGAGTCATGACAACTTGGCCAAGAGCATAACCAACCCAGCATATACACCATCAGTATTCGTGAAGTGAGTGTACTCCAGACCAGAAAAGCTATGATAGTAGGGCTGCACTGCCACATTATGTGTCTGTAATTTGCTCCTCACATTCTAGCCTGTATTTGCCTATCTGACTTGCAGTCTGTCTCTTCAATTTGTTTTCTTTTACACCAATACAGTAAACGTTTAATGTTTAAAAATTCACCTACTGAATGTTTTATAGGGGCATGCAAAGTTTCCGAAGATTGAAATTGAATTGAAGAACTGTGAAACTGTGAAACTGTGAAAATGTGAAACAGTTTCTTGAAGAATATTCAGTTGCGTATCAAAATGTGAGAGGTTTACGAACCAAATCTATTGAATTTCAGGAAAACCTAATTAGTTCACATTTTGATATTATTTGTTTAACAGAAACATGGTTTAACAAAAATAATATAAACTCTCACTATTTTACAGACCGTTATTTAGTTTTTAGAGACGATAGAAACTCACAACTGACAATGAAGAATAGAGGCGGAGGTGTCTTATCTGCCATCAATAAGCATAAATTCTTATCAGTGCATCCTTTGTATGATTACGTTTTCCCCGGCATCGAAGCTGTCTGGTTAAAAATAAAACTAACGCCTACGAAATCATTAATACTTGGTACTATCTACTTACCTCCAGATATCACACCTAATATTTACCGGAGTTATTTTGAAGCCTTAGAAGATAAACTGTTAGTTTGTTGTGATGATATATTGATTCTTGGTGATTTTAATGTGCCTGGCATTGATTGGTCTAATTCTAATCCTGATAACATTATACACTCACATGTCAAATCTAAAGCCAGTTATCTACTGAATTTCACATCCAGTCTTGGTTTATCACAATTTAATTGTACCCAACCAGCTATAAATCTCTTAGATCTGTGTCTTTCTAATCTTCCTCATTGTTTGGTATCACATTCTGCTGATATCCTTATCAAAGAAGATATATTCCATCCCGCTTTAAATATTAACATCATGTTAGAAACATGTCATAACAATATTAATCCCTCTTCTGTGTTCAGAAATTACAAAAAAGGGAATTATCTTGGTCTTTACAACTCTATTAATGACTGTGACTGGTCATACTTTTATAGTTCTACTGATGTTAATAATCTCGTGGATCAACTAACAACTTGTATTTCTGAAAAAAAAGATACTTATATACCTCTTTCTATTAAAAAAAAATCTAAATATCCTCTTTGGTTTTCCAACGAATTAATACGTGCTCTTAAATCTAAAAAACATTTCCACAAGTTGTACAAAAGAAACAATAATCTATTCTACTATGCAAAGTTCTCTCATTTTAGAAAATCTGTGAAATCTCTAATTAAACGCGACAAAATACACTGGACTCAATCGACAAACAACAATATCAAGAAAAACCCTAAAAGTTTCTGGAGATATGTTAAATTAATGAAAGATGGTTATTATGAACAACTTTCTCTTAAAGTAAATGGTGATATATCAAATGATCCGAATGTGATAACGAATGTGTTTGCTCAGTATTTCTCTAGTGTATATGTAACCCCAAATACTTCTCCCCCAATAACTACATCGGTCATGTCTGTTGAGACTATAGCTGTGCCTAAAATTTCTGAAAGTCTAATACTTTGGGCAATTAAGGACTTAAAATCAACTAAATCCACAGGTCCTGATGGCATTCCCAATTTTATTCTTAAAGGCTGTGCCCATCTTTTAGTACCTCTACTTTATCACATTTTTAACACCAGTCTGAAAACGAATATATTTCCCAATAATTGGAAAATAGCAAAAATGATTCCTATTCATAAAAACGGTTCAAAATTAGACGTCTCAAACTATAGGCCAATATCATTACTTAATGGGTTCTCCAAAATTTTTGAAAAAATTATAGCTAAATTTTTAAATTTTCAACTTAGTAATACTCTCACCAATAATCAACATGGTTTCAGGTCTGGTATGTCTACTACCACTAATCTTCTTACCTTTCTTAATCCTGTATATAATATAGTTACTAATAGGGGTCAGGCCGATGCATGTTACTTCGACTTGGCTAAAGCCTTTGATACTGTAAACCATTCCTTACTTCTTATTAAATTATCCCATTTTGGTCTCTGTGGAAACTATATCAATTGGTTCTCAAGCTACCTATCCAACAGAAGTTTTTTTGTATCGATCAACAATCATAGATCTTCTCAGTATAATGCGTGTTCTGGTGTTCCCCAGGGAGGTACTCTTTCAACTCTTCTCTTTAATATATTTATTAATGACATTACACAAGTACTTTGCTACTCTACTGGAATTCTTTTTGCTGATGACCTAAAAATTTATAAAATTATTTATTCCTTAGAGGATTGTGAATTATTACAAGAAGATATTATTAAAGTTAGTAATTGATGTCTAAGAAACTTGGTCAAACTCAACAAAGATAAAACCAAGGTTATATCGTTCACTAGGAAATACCATCCGATTAAATACTCATACAAATTAGCGAATTCTATCATCTCTCAAGCCCACTACACAAAGGATCTCGGTATCATTCTTGATTCAAAACTATATTTCCATAAACATGTAGATTACATATATTCCTATGCACGAAGAACTCTAGCGCTTATAAAATTTATTACTTCTTATGCAACCAACTCAGACTCACTTATCTCTCTTTACATGGCACTTATAAGATCAAAATTAGAATATGGCTCTGTTATCTGGAATGGTAACAACTTAACAGATACTGAAAAAATCGAAAGTATTCAAAATAAAGTTATAGATTTAATTATTACAAGGAACCTCCCACGCCCCAATTGGACACCTCTGGTAGACCGTAGGGCCTATCTTGATGCTCTTTTTGTTCATAATTGTTACATTCATAAATTCAGATGCCCTTATCTTCTTGAAAATACTGCCTTAAGAATTCCTCAATTCAATTCCCGCTTACGCTCTACTCTGTGTACTCTTATTACTAATAATGATATTATTTATAGACTTATAACAAATTACAATAATATATATTTGAATTCCAACAGTGTTTAACTATATATATTCTGATTTATGTCTGTCATAGCTATATTATTTTTCCTTCAACCTCTCTTAACATTTAATAATATGATTTTACCTATATATTTTATGTGTTATGTGTAATGGTTCTTTAACCTTTGTTATTGTGTTTTGTCTGTTTTGTTATTATCACTGCTAGTGTGTGGTACTCTTGCTGTCGTTTGCTGGCCATCTGTAGATGTTTTCCTCCTATGGTACCGACGGAGGTGGGAGTCCATACACTGGTAGTGATAACTGTGTTCCTATATTACATGTAGTGCTCATCACTAAAGTCTACGACTGTTGATGAGCATGTGACAAATTCAAATAAATAAATAAAAATAAAAAAGACAAATTTTCTTACATTATGAAATTGGGAAAATTTAAAAAGTTCAATTTGTAAAAGTTCTGTTTTTTTCTGAGAAAAGACTACAGTAAAAACAAAGATTTAGTGACTTTTTTTGGGGCATAACTAACCCTGCATTATCAGCTTTTTTTTAAAAACATTAACAGAGACAGTAAAATTGTTTAAAATAGTATCGGACAGCTAGAACACTGATACATACATGTCACTAAAACAGCATGCAACACAGGTGTCAAAGTTATGATTTTCAAGCCTACTCAATTCATATAATTCAGATAATTTAGAAATGTGTGAATACTTAAAAACGAATAAGAACAGTTTTATAATCAACTTTGAATACTAACACTTCAAAATAGGGGTGAGCCGATCATGCCGATGCCAGAAATGTGGTACCGATCATGCCGATTTTTTTGACCGATTAGTGCTTTTTTAAGTTGGTTGTAAAATATGCTCCAAATTACTTGAAAAGTATTGCATAAAGATACAAACATGATCACTGTCTGTTGGTAAAAAAAAATTTATGCATGGTGTGTGTTTATATATATATATATATATATATATAATATAATATTATATATATATATAATATATATATATATATATATATATATATATATATATATATATATATATATATATATATATATAAAAGTAATTTGGAGCATATTTTACAACCAACTTAAAAAAGCACTAATCGGTCAAAAAAATCGGCATGATATATTTCACGGCCATGAAATGACATTAAATGTCTCGACAAATTTGTGGTGTTGAAGCCACATGTGGAATTCTCACCACATGAAATTTCGGCTTTGCAAAGGTTGCATCTTGCTTTCCCATCATCACATACAACAGTAAAATGTTTCCAAACAAAGCTGCTTTTCTTTCACATTTACAATCAAAATGCAATATTTAACTGGAAAATATAAACTCCAATTTTTAACTGACTGTCAAAACATTAACAAAATGACTAAACAAAAAACGCGATGAAAATACTGTTGTAAACACGCCAGACAGTCGAGGTCAACTATCGCAGTTGTTACACAATCGATTAGTAATGGATTGTTTTCAATTGAGTCGTCCATATACATACCTGTGTTTTATCACACAATCGTTGCATCATTATTTTAAGACGTCCAAATTTGGAGGGAAAAAAACGTCGCAATATGTTATGGTCCCGCTGTTAGATTCGATCTGCTTTGTGTATGTAGTTTTCCCATATAAAACAATGTATTTTAAAGTTGAATCTATTATTCATTTAGATTTTATCATTTCCGTATTAAACTTACAGAAATACGAAGTTGTCTGATGTGTAAATTTTCTTTTAAAGATATTTTCAAACGTTTTAACCTTTATCGGTTCGTCTTCGCCGCCGCTACGTATCGCATATGAAAATGTAGCCGGTTGGCATTATTCATGTTTAATTATGTTGTTTCCAATGTAGAGCGAGCGCACCTCGTCGAATATCGATATCGATAGGTCGCAGTACGCATGCAACGCGCGCACTCTTTCTCTTGTCGAAATAACTAAATTTAATAACCCGCACTTTGTCGTGGAAAGCGCGTACTACGATGATAGTTCAGAAAAAAACCTGGAAAACGTAGCAAACATATAAACACAACGATAAAAATAAACAAGTATTATGGACAACACAAAGACGAAATGCGTTTTCTTTGTTCTATTTTAAGTTGAAACAAATGTTTTTGTTGCATGACGTATTAAATGGTTTGGTGTGCTTTTGTTTACTCTCATTAAAAAAAAAGGTACTTTTCATGAATATGTTTATTTTTTAAGAATAACTTAACTTAATTTTATTCTACCTGTTGGCACAGCACTCGAACAACGACTGACTAATACATGGCTGCCTTTCTTTCTCAGGAAGAACCATTCTCATGTGATGTAATTCCCAACCTACCACAAAAAAAAACCTCTCAGAAAGCAACCAACCACAACACATTTCATTACAGAACAACTTCCGGTCCTAGCACGTTTCATAGAATTATACTGTAGGAAATGCCAAAGTTCAAGTTTCCCATCATAAGAACACATACAGAAATTGCCAGAACGTCTCAGCAACTGATCACCTGTCTGCCGGCGCCGCTTAGTCATACACCTGTCTCTCATCCTTTCCTTTACCAAAACCGTGCTATCACAAACACACTATGAAAATAAAAATTTAAAAATTGCTATGAAAATTATGTTTAAAAAAAATAAATTCTGCAAAACACACTTACATAAGTAGTAGCCCGGTTAATATTATGAAAATCAGTAAAAAAAAAAGTAGTTAAAAGGCTCTTATAAATACAATAACTATTATAAAAATATTGAAAAAGAAATACAAATGCGAAACTAGGTTGGCATGACAGTAATCAGCTGATATACTGCACTTGCCTCGGTGAGCAGCGCGGTGTGCTCTGTCTCCAGCTGCCTCCTCTTCAGCAGCACAGCCTTCCCGCTGACGGCCGCCACCTGCCTCCTCAGCTCCTTCGTCTCGCCCGCCAGCTCCCGCTCCTCCTCCAGCTTGTCCCGCAGCTTCAGGTTGTCCTGCAGCTCCCGCTCCTGGTCCTGCAACACACGGCCGCCACCTGCCTCCTCAGCTCCTCCGTCTCCCGCTCCTCCTCCAGCTTGTCCCGCAGCTTCAGGTTGTCCTGCAGCTCCCGCTCCTGGTCCTGCAACACACGGCCGCCACCTGCATCCTCAGCTCCTCTGTCTCCCGCTCCTCTTCCAGCTTGTCCCGCAGCTTCAGGTTGTCCTGCAGCTCTCGCTCCCGGTCCTGCAACACACGGCCGCCACCTGCCTCCTCAGCTCCTCCGTCTCCCGCTCCTCCTCTAGCTTGTCCCGCAGCTTCAGGTTGTCCTGCAGCTCCCGCTCCTGGTCCTGCAACACACGGCCGCCACCTGCATCCTCAGCTCCTCTGTCTCCCGCTCCTCCTCCAGCTTGTCCCGCAGCTTCAGGTTGTCCTGCAGCTCCCGCTCCTGGTCCTGCAACACACGGCCGCCACCTGCATCCTCAGCTCCTCTGTCTCCCGCTCCTCCTCCAGCTTGTCCCGCAGCTTCAGGTTGTCCTGCAGCTCCCGCTCCCGGTCCTGCAACACACGGCCGCCACCTGCCTCCTCAGCTCCTCCGTCTCCCGCTCCTCCTCCAGCTTGTCCCGCAGCTTCAGGTTGTCCTGCAGCTCCCGCTCCTGGTCCTGCAACACACGGCCGCCACCTGCATCCTCAGCTCCTCTGTCTCCCGTTCCTCCTCCAGCTTGTCCCGCAGCTTCAGGTTGTCCTGCAGCTCCCGCTCCTGGTCCTGCAACACACGGCCGCCACCTGCATCCTCAGCTCCTCCGTCTCCCGCTCCTCCTCCAGCTTGTCCCGCAGCTTCAGGTTGTCCTGCAGCTCCCGCTACCGGTCCTGCAACACACGGCCGCCAGCTGCCTCCTCAGCTCCTCCGTCTCCCGCTCCTCCTCCAGCTTGTCCCGCAGCTTCAGGTTGTCCTGCAGCTCCCGCTCCTGGTCCTGCAACACACGGCCGCCAGCTGCCTCCTCAGCTCCTCCGTTTCCCGCTCCTCCTCCAGCTTGTCCCGCAGCTTCAGGTTGTCCTGCAGCTCCCGCTCCCGGTCCTGCAACACACGGCCGCCACCTGCCTCCTCAGCTCCTCCGTCTCCCGCTCCTCCTCCAGCTGTCCCGCAGCTTCAGGTTGTCCTGCAGCTCCCGCTCCCGGTCCTGCAACACACGGCCGCCACCTGCCTCCTCAGCTCCTCCGTCTCGTCCGCCAGCTCCCGCTCCTCCTCCAGCTTGTCCCGCAGCTTCAGGTTGTCCTGCAGCTCCCGCTCCTGGTCCTGCAACACACGGCCGCCACCTGCATCCTCAGCTCCTCTGTCTCCCGCTCCTCCTCCAGCTTGTCCCACAGCTTCAGGTTGTCCTGCAGCTCCCGCTCCTGGTCCTGCAACACACGGCCGCCACCTGCATCCTCAGCTCCTCCGTCTCCCGCTCCTCCTCCAGCTTGTCCCGCAGCTTCAGGTTGTCCTGCAGCTCCCGCTACCGGTCCTGCAACACACGGCCGCCAGCTGCCTCCTCAGCTCCTCCGTCTCCCGCTCCTCCTCCAGCTTGTCCCGCAGCTTCAGGTTGTCCTGCAGCTCCCGCTCCTGGTCCTGCAACACACGGCCGCCAGCTGCCTCCTCAGCTCCTCCGTTTCCCGCTCCTCCTCCAGCTTGTCCCGCAGCTTCAGGTTGTCCTGCAGCTCCCGCTCCCGGTCCTGCAACACACGGCCGCCACCTGCCTCCTCAGCTCCTCCGTCTCGCACGCCAGCTCCCGCCTCTCCTCCAGCTTGTCCCGCAGCTTCAGGTTGTCCTGCAGCTCCCGCTCCTGGTCCTGCAACACACGGCCGCCACCTGCATCCTCAGCTCCTCCGTCTCCCGCTCCTCCTCCAGCTTGTCCCGCAGCTTCAGGTTGTCCTGCAGCTCTCGCTCCCGGTCCTGCAACACACGGCCGCCACCTGCCTCCTCAGCTCCTACGTCTCCCGCTCCTCCTCCAGCTTGTCCCGCAGCTTCAGGTTGTCCTGCAGCTCTCGCTCCCGGTCCTGCAACACACGGCCGCCACCTGCCTTCTCAGCTCCTCCGTCTCCCGCTCCTCCTCCAGCTTGTCCCGCAGCTTCAGGTTGTCCTGCAGCTCTCGCTCCCGGTCCTGCAACACACGGCCGCCACCTGCCTCCTCAGCTCCTCCGTCTCCCGCTCCTCCTCTAGCTTGTCCCGCAGCTTCAGGTTGTCCTGCAGCTCTCGCTCCCGGTCCTGCAACACACGGCCGCCACCTGCCTCCTCAGCTCCTCCGTCTCCCGCTCCTCCTCTAGCTTGTCCCGCAGCTTCAGGTTGTCCTGCAGCTCTCGCTCCCGGTCCTGCAACACACGGCCGCCACCTGCCTCCTCAGCTCCTCCGTCTCCCGCTCCTCCTCTAGCTTGTCCCGCAGCTTCAGGTTGTCCTGCAGCTCTCGCTCCCGGTCCTGCAACACACGGCCGCCACCTGCCTCCTCAGCTCCTCCGTCTCCCGCTCCTCCTCTAGCTTGTCCCGCAGCTTCAGGTTGTCCTGCAGCTCTCGCTCCCGGTCCTGCAACACACGGCCGCCACCTGCCTCCTCAGCTCCTCCGTCTCCCGCTCCTCCTCTAGCTTGTCCCGCAGCTTCAGGTTGTCCTGCAGCTCTCGCTCCCGGTCCTGCAACACACGGCCACCACCTGCCTCCTCAGCTCCTCCGTCTCCCGCTCCTCCTCTAGCTTGTCCCGCAGCTTCAGGTTGTCCTGCAGCTCTCGCTCCCGGTCCTGCAACACACGGCCACCACCTGCCTCCTCAGCTCCTCCGTCTCCCGCTCCTCCTCTAGCTTGTCCCGCAGCTTCAGGTTGTCCTGCAGCTCTCGCTCCCGGTCCTGCAACACACGGCCGCCACCTGCCTCCTCAGCTCCTCCGTCTCCCGCTCCTCCTCTAGCTTGTCCCGCAGCTTCAGGTTGTCCTGCAGCTCTCGCTCCCGGTCCTGCAACACACGGCCGCCACCTGCCTCCTCAGCTCCTCCGTCTCCCGCTCCTCCTCTAGCTTGTCCCGCAGCTTCAGGTTGTCCTGCAGCTCTCGCTCCCGGTCCTGCAACACACGGCCGCCACCTGCCTCCTCAGCTCCTCCGTCTCCCGCTCCTCCTCTAGCTTGTCCCGCAGCTTCAGGTTGTCCTGCAGCTCTCGCTCCCGGTCCTGCAACACACGGCCGCCACCTGCCTCCTCAGCTCCTCCGTCTCCCGCTCCTCCTCTAGCTTGTCCCGCAGCTTCAGGTTGTCCTGCAGCTCTCGCTCCCGGTCCTGCAACACACGGCCACCACCTGCCTCCTCAGCTCCTCCGTCTCGCCCGCCAGCTCCCGCTCCTCCTCCAGCTTGTCCCGCAGCTTCAGGTTGTCCTGCAGCTCTCGCTCCCGGTCCTGCAACACACGGCCGCCACCTGCCTCCTCAGCTCCTCCGTCTCGCCCGCCAGCTCCCGCTCCTCCTCCAGCTTGTCCCGCAGCTTCAGGTTGTCCTGCAGCTCTCGCTCCCGGTCCTGCAACACACGGCCACGCAGCTCTTCCGTGGCTTCCATTACACACAGGAACAACTTCCTTGTGCCATATTATCTTTGAAAGATTTGTGCAATGGGAGTGCATGACTTGATGTAAGGTTTTTGGACATACGCCATTGCTAAGAACTTTTTCTATTGAAGAAAAACTAAATAAAAAAAAAATAAAAAAAAAAATACCCAAAAAGACAAAAAAAATAAAACACAAAATTAAGCAAAAAATTGCTGTTGTCAACAAGGATGTAAACACCACAAAATATTCCGTAACAGGAATATGGTCAACAAACAAAGATAAACAAAGAAAAATGTACTAAGAGAAAATTAATACAATTCAGCCCATTAACAAGCATGCCTGTCACTTTCCTGCCATCAGCAATTATCTAATTCTTACATATAGCATGACACATAGAATGTAACTGCTCTAGATAACAACACAAACTGAAATATTTTTGTCAGTACACATTAAATACATGAAAAACGATAATCCTCATCATCACTTGGAAAAATAGGACTTACCCCAAAACATACAGAGATATTTATTGTTACAAACAAAGAGTTTTGTAAAATGACCCAAGATTAACTTAAAAATAATTGTATTATTTATGTTATATGCAGTGATTAAAACTTAACACAATAACAATACAAAAAAAATAAATGAATTTTACTAAATATTTTTTTTTCTTAAATAACTAGAACTACTAATAAATGGTCATTCCGTGTCGTATCAACAATTGTTACAATTTTGGTTTCCTATATTTTAAAAGAAAGTGTATTCTCCCCTCCCCAGCCCACATTTTTCCGAGGAGCAGTTAGTAAATTGCAGCCCTAAATTAAATCAACTTATATTGTTGCAAATTTTGTATTTTTACACCCCAATAATCTTATGTTTTTAGCAAACACTGTTAAATCATCAAGACAGACGTTTGAATATAAATATATACAAGTAACTCGTGAGAGGACTCCAGCACACATAAGGAAAAGCCAGGCGATATCGAAGCTGACTTATTTTATTTTTTTGTGTTACTCTTTTTACTAAGGGTTCATGATTATACTGTGCCTACGGCACACGTTTGAATACAGTATACACCAATAGTCACTTATAAGGCCATTAGACATGGGAACGCTGGGCTGCCACCATTGGGTGCATCACCGGTCCACTCAACTTCTGCCTGCCGAAGATAACAGACATAAACATTTTAATTGTATCAACTGTAAGCATTGTAGAGTATTGGTTCAAGGTTACAATTAAAGAGTAACTCAAACAGTTTTAGATAATCTTGAGTACTGCTTTGTTGTTTTCTCACTTGCAGTACCACCTATTTTGAAATAATGGCTCTTTCCCCAATTATTAAATGGTTTAAGTAACGATTTATTATGTTGTTTCATCATGTTCAGTACATTGGTTAGGTTTGCTGCTACCATTTCAATAACAGCTTTAAGCTTTAAATTCCTTTTAAGAAGTATTCCTGTATTTGCTATATGCTTTATAATCATAATTTACACTATTTCATACTTTTCCAGCTATTCTGACAGTTTTTTCCATTTGTGAATAAGCCTCTATGTAACAGTTTGGCCAGATGCGTAATAATTAGAGAGAGACAAAGAGTTTGAGCCATGAGAAAAAACGTTGAAGTGTCGGATTGTGCCCGTATTTGCTAGTAATTTTTCAAGGTATTTTTGTGATTGGTTGAAAATGATGTCACTAGTTTTCTTCTTGTAAATTTTGCCAGAAACACCTTGCTACGAGGGGTCAGAAATCACATTTTTGCTGTGGTTTTGTAAGGGCTGTGCTGTGATTGGCTGACAGGTCACGCACCTGCAACATCCTTTGGGCATTTGCGGCTACGTAGTCTCGATTCTTAGTCTTTGTCTGAACGAGGTACGTAGGTCGCGTGTCGGGCAGTGACTCACAAAATCATATAGCTACGTAATTATGTGACTTTATAGAGAATTTAGCGTCTGTGGTCCGGGTGCTACCTTGTATCATCAACCTGTTTTCATTTTTCGGAATATTTTTAACTATAAGTTTTAACCACAGTTTGCAGGTGTTAGCCCACAGCAAAGATCAAGTGATCGCGCTATTGTTCCGAGGACAAAGTCTTCTGGCTGTACCGTGAATTCATCTATTACCACGGGACTTAACTACGAACTATCCTTAAATATTCATCTTTCAGTACCGGCGAACAGTAAATTTGTTTGTTCAGAAATCCATGAATAGGTTATGTGTAACATGTTTGTAAATTCTACATGTAATTTTTCTTATGGTTTTATATGTATGTATGTATGTGTGTGTGTCTATATATATATATATATATATATATATATATATATATATATATATATATATATATATATAAGTAGGGGGAGCACGCCGGTTCTGGGACAGTGTCAACAAACGACAGGTGCATGTGTGACAGGTGCATGTGCGACAGGTGTTTTTTCTGACAGGTGTTTTTTGACATGTGTTTTTCTGACAGGTGCATGTGTGACAGGTGTTTTTCTGACAGGTGTTTTCCTGACAGGTGCTTGTCTGGGTTGTGACGTCACGTGGAGGGTGGTTGGATGTATTGATCGTGAGCCAACTTCGGTAGGATCGATATATCTCGTCGGGTAACTTCGGGCGTGTTCGTTGCGGAGGGGGGATGGAGGGTGAGGGGGTGTGTGTGTATGTTTCTAAATGAGGGAGCTAGGTAGCGCTAGTGTCGCGTGCCGGAATTATTTTTACAAGTATAAAAATGTGAGGGGTGGCGACGGTTGGATTCGAACCTTCGTTTCTGGATCGTTAGTCCGTCACTCTAACCACAGGACCACGAGACCATATTGGAGAAAATAATTTCAGATGTTGTATATATGCTTATAAAATATGTTTATTTATTTTTAAAGAGAAGGTATATATATATATTCTTTTATAGTGCTAGTCGGCAAATTTAAAAACGGGCGGCCGCCATGTTTATTTTTTTATAGTGTTAAGCGGTAAATTTAAACGAGGCGCATCGGCTGCTATGCGGCCGCCATGTTTATTTTTTTATAGTGCTAGTCGGCCAATTTAAACAGCGGGAAATTTAAAAAAAAAATTTGTATAGTTTTGGATGCTAGTCGGCCGCCATGTTTATTTTTTTATAGTGCTAGTCGGCCAATTTAAACGGCGGGAAATTTAAAAAAAAAAAATGTATAGTGTTGGCTGCTAGTCGGCCGCCATGTTTTATATTTTTTTTATATTGCTAAGCGGTAAATTTAAAAAAAAACGGGCCGGCCGCCATGTTTATTTCAACATTGGAAAAAATAATAATAATAATTTCGACTGCTAGGAAGTAACCAGAACAGCTAATTTGAAAAAAAAAAAATTAAATAATATTATATATATGTATGACAATCGATTGCTGAAAGTCGCCATCTTGTAGTACAGCATACCAGGCCGCCGTCTTGTAGCATAGCACACCAGGCCGCCATCATCTTGTAGCACAGCATACCAGGCCGCCATCTTTTTTTTCTTTTCCATTTATAGTCATTGTTTTTTTTTTTGCATTTCTCTCAAGTTTGAATATAAAAGAAAGTATTATTTCGTCAGCCACTACTCTATGACTATAGTAGTAGTAGTAGTAGTAGTAGTAGTAGATGCCAAATTTTGAAGGGAAAAAAAAACACACACTGAAGTGTAGCCATGTTTTCTTATAGTACTAGACCAGTATAGTTATAGTATTCTTAATTTGGTGTGTAGCATGTCTGTCTATAATAATAATAATAATAAATAAAAAAGCTATAGTCATTACTTATGCTTATAGCGTGATGATGAAAAATAATATACTTTACGTATTTCAGCGAATTAAAATTTAGGATGGGGGGTGGTGGTGTGTAGTAGGTGAAAAATATTATAGTATGTATGGCGCCACCGGTTGCCGGCTCAAGATTGGGATTGACTAATCGATTGTGAGCCAACTTCGATAGGATTGATAAAAAAAAGTATGCTTATTACGTCACTTGTCATTTAAAAGAAAAGGTATTGTGCATTTATAGGCATTATATATATTTAAAAAAAAAATTAAAATATATGTTTTCCCAAGGGGTGTTGGAGCCGCGTAGACGACGACGATGGCGCGTACTCCCAACGGCCCTTTCGTTCGTCCCCCCCTTGTGTAATTTTTTTTATTTAAATAATGACTCAGACAGCCAGGTGTCCGCATAGGGGACGCCGCTCGCAGAGGGGTGCCGGCTGCAACCGAAGACCGCTTCGAACCCTTCTCCCCCATTGTCAATTTTTTTATTTAAATAATGACTCATACACTGGCAGCTGTCCGCTCGCAGAGGGGTGGCGGCCGCCGCAGCCGAAGAGAACTGTATACAAAATGTAATTTCTTCCAAAGTTAAAATATAAATTTTTTTTTCCCCAACACTTAAAAAAAAAATATTACGTCTATCTGGTGTGTTAGTTACCTGTACCTGCCATTTGATTAATACCAGGTAAAAGTAACTTGTAATAATAATAATAATAATATTTTGCCATAGTCTCGTTTACGTAAATGTTTCTGTTCAACTATAATGTATGTATGTATGTATGTATATATTATTTTTTCACACAGCAGTTTTTTTTTTACGAGTAGCGCATTGCTACAAAAATTATATTAAATAGTACGTTTATTTTTCCAAACAAAAACAGAGTTTTAAACATTAACAGCAGTCTACCATGACCGCATAGTTCTTTACACGTATTACCAATTTTCTGCATACTAAGTTACCAGCCACAAGTAACACATAATGGGTATTGAAATAATGTAGTCAACACAACGATATTACTTAGTTTAAAAAAAATAATTTTATTTTTTACCCCCTCCCCTACCCCGCTGGGCGTCCATTGCCATCAGTTTGGCCACGACTTCGCCGCTAGGCAGAGCCGGCACCTTCTGCTTCGTAGCAGGTAGCCGGACCCCTCTTTGTTCGTCGGCTGTTAGCGGCCGACCCCAGGGACATGTCCCAGAGGGGCCCGCCACCAACAGCAGCGGCGAAGTCTTGGCCGGCGGTGTTGGAGGAGGAGGGGGAGACGACGGCCCTTCCAGCAGGTCTTCTGCGAAGAAGGCCGCCGCAATGTCGGCTGGTATTCTGGTCCCCACACCCTCCTCCACCTCTTCCTTGAAGAAAGAGGCCGCCAACGCTGATGGTATCCTTTCCATTTGTCTTGGGGTTGGGGAGATCTGTAGAACGTCACACAAATTTCAGGCATCCTATCAAGAGGACGATTTATATAAATGTAAAAAAAAAAAAAAAAAAAAAAAAAAAAAAACAAAAAAAAAACAGGGGAATATTTTATTTTTACGTTAAATCAGGATAGATTGCATATACTTTGAGAGGCAACTTGAAACAAACTTTTATTTTTACGTTAAATCATGATAGATTGAATAATATGCAAGCTAACAGGGTAACAGGGAATATATTTTTTTTCAAAAACATCTCTACACATTTTCTTTAACATACCGACGGTTTTTCTCTCCACACGCATAATGGAAAGTATCATGGCGCGGCGCGGTGGGGGGAGGTGAACACACCCCTCTCGGGATAAGTTTTTTTCTTTTGTGTGTGGGGGGAGGCGGAAGAAGCGCTGTTGTTTGCCTTCAACCCCCACACACACACACACATATATATACACGCTTGAAAACCCTCCGAGCAGGGGAGGAGTGGTGAGCGCTGTTGTGTTCCTGCAACCACTGTTCGGAGGTTACGTCAGCAGTGTTCGTCTCACTGGTGAACGTAATCAGAGGGAAAAAAAAAATGGAAATATGTACAATGATTAGGAAGGATCAGGCGAGGCACGAGTTTTAAAAGGACACAGATCTTTATGCCCCCAAGGTAATGTGCTGACACCGTCTTCAGAAAGCCAACTCTTATAGTCTCCTGAAGACAGTGCTACCTTGTTCACTCGCTCCGTAAACACGGCGTGGCCTCGCGAACGGAAATGGTATTGACTGCCTAGAATCCGTGAATTTTTAAGCAAGCAATCCAGGTAATGAGGGAACAGAAGTGATCGGATTACTTTGGCCTTAACTCCTTTCGCTTTACGCATACAAGAACCATCCTCCATCTTGTATGCGTAGAGTTTCGGGCGAAGACCCACGTATTCCGTAATGACCTTGCCAGCGGCTTCATCTTTCATCACCCCTGTTACACCCTTGTTGACTAAGGGGAAGCGTTGATCATTACCTGGCGCATAATTTGACGTGTCGAAACGTGAAGCTAAGTCGGGTCGAATGGAATCGTAAACGTTATCACACTGAACGTGGTAAATTAACGAATCAGTGTCCGAGTACAAGAGATGCAGAGACTGTGGAGGGAATTTTTTTTGCATGTAGTTATAATGAAAGTCGTATAAAATCAATTTTGACAAATCTAAAATGGCGACACCCGTGTACAAAGGTTTATCGAAGGTTATCGAACCTTTCTGCAACTCTATGAGAACTAGATTTTCATCGACGATTTGCCGACCCTTGAATGTCGGACGACCAATCAGCTCGGCTGCCCCATAAATACTTTCGTAACACGAAGCGATGCGAATGTCTCTGTGTCTTCTAGAATCTTCTAAACTTTTCCCGTAAACAGCATTCGATAGTAACTTAAAAAACGATTTTTCGAAGGGATTTGCAGCCTGGGCACGACGCTCAGCATTAAAGGTTATGTAATCTTTCATCCAGGCCGCCTGTTCAAACCGCAGCACGCGGTGAACCTGGCCGATGACCGCCCCATACCGAACGTAGTGCCGCAGTGTTTTAGCATGAACAACATAATTATTACGCGGCGCGAGAGTTAACAATAATTTACTCATTCGCCCGTTTGGCGGTACGCCATTCACAGGGGCCAGAAGCAGATCTGATAGGCGGTCGTGACAATCATCGGGAAAGGTCAAATCCACTTCTGCGAAATATGACGTATCGCCATCTATGTCAATGGCGTTGAAATCCCAACTCGCATACTCATCCTTGGGAACCCACTCAAATTTGCCCACGGGAAGTTTATCTAACATTGTGTGAGCATACAAAGCGTTTACATCGAAATAGCAGATGTACGAAGACGGAAGGCTCGGGTTGTGAGTGGACATGTGAACATTATTGGCTTTCGCGTGACGTCGACTAACGTTTGTTATACCTCCACGAACGGCTGACTCTAGGAAGAGGTATATATCCGGGTCGGTTATCAGCTCAAGACGCGCACCGGTTTTAAATAAAAGTGCATCCCATGCGAGCGAGGGAGCGGTAATGTAATGGGCAGGATCTAATGAATAATATTGTAAGCAAACGAAACGAAACGACTCGAATATGTCGGCCAGCAAACAAGTATCCACCTTAAGATAACTAAGTGCGTACTCTTTCAATGTGGCACAATTGAAGACGTCCCAAGCCTTTTGAGCGTGAGTATAGTCCAGATCACTCACGTCCGTGCCACTCATTACGTTATGGAACGCTTCCTTAGGGGGTAGCGAGGCAGTCTGCAATTGTTCACTAGATTTAACAAAATCATAGGGAAACACACCTTTACGAGTAGCTAACTGAAACTGTGCGTCATCTGGAAACATTGAACGGGTGACTTTCAATTCATCTGGCGTGAGATTGCCAGCGAGAGTTTCCAGAGATGAATTTAAAAAGTTAAGTGAATCTATGAATCTAAGACGCACAGCGCGCATGCCTCCTTGCGCATTATCTGAAATTGGTATGTATTTTGTAATGCACTTGTAGCTCTCCATTGTAACTCCAAGGACTTTGACACTGCCGGGGTTCTCCACAACGAAGGAACCGTCTGGCTGTGCAATCCGCCGCGAAACTAAATGTTGCATTAAAAAGTGGGCATCGTAATTTTGTAAATTATGAAAAACCGCGACGAGTTGATTCTTTTGCATCCTGAAAGCCAGGTTGCATTTAGAATGGGCATAACCACGTATTTCACCAGTAAAATGGCAGTGATCGAGCACCGTCTGCCCAGCCAATACCTTCTGACAGATATGGCAATGTGTTTGACTTGCAAGCCTTGCAGAGACGGCCGGGGTCGGTGTCTTAATAGTAATGGTCTTTGAATAAATATCGCAAACCCACTGTGTCATTGAAACTAATTCTGCGATCATTTCAGCAATACAATTATCACCCTCGAATTGCACATACTTGGTCAAAGAGCTATCGTAGCCACATACTAACAAAATGCTACATGCATAAGGCACGTGTTCGTTTACCCGCGTAGTGCTAGAAGACTCGTCACCGGGCAAACAGGTGGAGAAAGGCTTCAGGTAACACTCGGTGTCACAGTACGCAATAAAGCCTAGGCGGTCCTGTTTTGCAAAGTTTGTAAATTGCAAATACTTGTTCTCTTCTGTAGGGAAACAGGTCCGCACTGCTTGATGCTGGCTGCAGAGAACATTGTGTGAATTTAATCTGTCTTCGCTTGTAAAATACTGAAGACAGCGCTCGCAAATCCATTTCTTATTTTGCGTCTTGGACAATTGTGAATGCAATAATCTGGACATTGATTTTATGTAAACAAAATGTAGGTGCTCTGTCGCGCCACTCGAACGAATCGCCAGTATATTTACATGTCTCTCTCTTCGCTCAGAGGATACGCGAAGAGGCTGGATCGAGGATTCAGATTTGCCACTAAAACATTCGTCAACGATATTCCCCTTAGAATCTACGCAAGCGTAAACATTAATGGAAATATCATTGTTCCTCTCAAATGTTTTAATCTGATGCAGAGTGGAGGGAAACGTCAAGCCATTCGTATTAAAATACACGAGTGGATTTGGATACGAAGTGGCTCGAGAAACATTGCCTTCCACCGTCGACACACCTGCCATGACGGCATACAGGAAACAGTGCTGCTCGGGACACTCAATGTTAACACAAGCTTTCCTATTGTACAAAAACGCCGGCAATTTCGTGTGCGCTGCGCCAACCGTGAAAACTCTATAGCTTGAAACATGTACATCCATGTTAATCAATCTTTTTAGAGCCCAGCCACTGCCACGCGCACCGAAATCACTAACGTGTTTATTGATTTCCGGAATGAATGTTGAATCGTAGATTTCCCCTACCTCATCAGAGTGCAGTATCGCGGTTGAGTGAGTTGTGAAATGAAAAGTTTCACTCTCGTTTCCCTCCGCAGATTCCTTAACAAATGAAGCCGAGAGTGAAACGTAAACTTTAAAGGGGCGAATTAATTCGTTAGTTAAGTCCAGAAAGGGAACCCTACATCTCTGTAGAAACCGGTCCAAGTCTGGATCGACATTTTCAATATCATTTCCAATTCGAAAGTCCACTATCTTGTTAGCAAATGCAGTGTTCAAGGTAACACCCTCCAGGCGAGGCAAGACGTCGGGCCCCTGCGCCAACTTAACCCCTGACACCCGCCCACCATCGCGAGAGTCAGGGATAGAAGGCCCAGCTTCATTAAGACGGAGTCGCTTTGCCTCCGGGGAAGAAGAACGGGAAGACATATTAAGAGAAAAGAGATAGAAAATAAAGAGAGAGAGAGAGAGAGAGAGAGAGAGAGAGAGAGAGAAAGAGGGAGAGGGAAATTACGTTCAACAGTGAGCACAAAGCTAAAACAAAAAGAAAAGAATAAAATTTAGTAGACGTAGTTATGGAGTATGGGTTTGACATAATAATTTTAAATTAATTTTATTTCTTCAGAAAACTATGATAGATTGTACACGAAATCTCCCATCCGTTTGCAAGATTTTAAAATAAATTTTTTTTAGAGAATATCTCTAGATGTAAATATTTTCTAAAAAAAAAACATTTACGTATTAATGAAGTAGGAAACGTTAATAAATTATAGATGGTAAATGCGAAAACATTGTGTGGTAGTAAAAGGTGAAGAAAGTTGAAGTTTAATATTATTTTCATGTTAAATGAAAAAAAAGAATATTTCCATTCAAAATGATAATAATATCATCCTAACATTACAAACAGCTTAGTAATATATTATTTTCACGTTAAATGAAAAAAAGAATATTTCCATTCAAGATGATAATAATATCATCCTAACATTTCAAACAGCTTAGTAAATACATTTACAGTAAATTGTATCTATCTATCTTACCTTTGCTGGAAAAAACAGGAGGCGCAGCTCTGCTCGTCGAGGTAGCAGCAGTGCGGCGGCAACAGCAGTGCGGCAACTGATCAGAGACTGTGGCCCCTCACAGTCTGTGGCGTTTATATATTTAACTAATGTGGCAAGATGGCTGCCAGCGTTTTTTTTTTTTACTCTGGGAACCCCTCACGCCGCAGCGCGTTGCGTCTGGTAATTTTTTTTTACAACTTACCACCCCTCCCTCCAGACGGATCTCACTCCAGTAACACAATGAACAGGCTAGTATTCAAATAATATAACAAGTAATAACATTTACAGTTTTTATTCAAAAGTCACTCTTCAAACCACTCCTCATACAATAAATAAATTATACACATAACAAATTACATGAAGAGTTTTTTCACAAAACGACGTATTAAATAAAAAAAAATAATTTATGACTCTTTAATCAGAGTCCAAAATTACTTATAAAACTGTTCATATTATACCACACTTATATGTATTTAAATTATAACAATAAAATTACATTGAAACGTTTTTTTCACAAAACGACGTATTAATTTAAAAAAATATTATGACTCTTTAATCAGAGTCCAAAATTACTTATAAAACTGTTCATAATAGACCACACTTATATGTGTTTTAAATTACAACAATAAAATTACATTGAAACGTTTTTTCACAAAACGACGTATTAAATTAAAAAATATATATTATGACTCTTTAATCAGAGTCCAAAATTACTTATAAAACTGTTCATAATAGACCACACTTATGTGTGTTTTAAATTACAACAAATAATTGATATGAAGAGGTTTTTTCCACAAAACAACGTATTAAATTAATAAAGCACAAGTCATAAAACTTACAGTTTGTTATACATTTCTATGAGTACAGTACGTAGGGCTATTTTGGCATTGCTTAGGTCTTTTTTGTGCTGGTTCTGCTGAACGTTGTGATCACCATCTTGACTGACGGGTCCCAGATGGCTGAGGTCTCGGGTTCGAGTCTTGCGCGGTGCATACGTTGCGGGCGCTCTCCGCTGACATTTCTTGCGCGCTGGTTTCGCAGGCTCGATGATAGCTGATGCACAGTCGGGTGAATGCAGTTCTGGAATTTGCAAGGCGTGATTGTAGACTTCGTCGACACTGCAAGGCAATGGCGTGTCTTTTCGCATGTAATTAACTGCACAACATCCGTACGAATTGCACTGATTAACTTCCAGGGGTAAATCGTTAGTGTCCGGGTTTATAATCTGAACAGTGTGAAAGTGACCGTCACAACTCTCCACATAGTTCTTCAGGATGCCATTATTCCAGATTGAGTACTCCACCATTGATAAACCACGAGACAGGTTTTCATAATGGTTACCCGGATTAAACGACATGTTTACTCGACCGAGGCTCACTCCACACTGAGCTGAGACTCTGTTTGTCTTTTAGCAATTATATGTATGGCTTCCATAAATAAACTTGCAATGTATTCACAGAGGGTGTTACAACACGCTGACTCACAACAGTTCATGGTTTATTTATTTTATTTTTTTAGAAAAGTTTACGTTTCGTCGATAGCTTGAATACAACATATGGCGCAAGAGGTAACGATTTAGACACTGAAAAGTTTGACTCTTTTATTACTTTTGCACGGTAAATAGGACATAGGTGTCCTACACACGGTGTGTTCAGGTCGTCATCGTCTCCCAACAAAACATTGTACGTTTTCTTCCGACAATGATCGGTTCCGGTACAGCGCTCTATGAAAGTTTCATCATTTTTAACTCTAGAGGTCCTGAGTTCATCAACGGTTGTTGGATGTTCAGCCAGCGGATGGCATAAGTGCACGTAACAGTTCTTATCTTCACAGTGAAACGATGTTAACAGTCTCATGGTAGTATATGGGAATGATTTATCCCAACACATGCGATAATGGATATTATCGCGACACGATTCAAAGTATACAGGCAGACGTTCACAATCCTTCTCAATGTCGTAATATCTAACATGGTATTCGACACAGTGCAGGCTAGAATGCACGTAAAGATATATAGTTTCTTGACAGTCGTACATTAGCTGCGGTAAAGTGTGAGTTAACCTAGGATCCGCTATTCTGTGTTTCTTCGCTTTTTCTTGCCATCGGCGTGAAGCCAAAGAAATAGGAATGTCATAGAAGTTTCGGTCACTTTGATTATCACTAAAACCATCATCTGACAATTGTTCTGGGTTCGTATCTAAATAACGAACATCCTCGAACAGCGGCATGGGAACGTCCAGATGTTCACCGGAAGCTAGTCTTAAGCCTGCGGGATACGCCCCGCGGATGTGTCTAGACTTTTCCCTCTTGGTCTTGATGGGGTCTCGGCCCCAGATGGGTGGGAACATGGCGGACGTCACTCACCGGAGCTGTTACTGGCGAAGACGGGCAGGTGGCAGCTGGCGGGTGGCAGCTGGCGGGCGGGTGGCGGCTGGCGACAGATGTCTAGCCGCGACGGCGGCCGTCCTCCTCCTCCTCGTCGTCGTAGCCGTCCGCGGTGTGCAGGTCGCAGATGTCCGGGTTGCACGGCACACTCCACGAGTGGTTGCCCCCGTCGAGGAATGTTGTGTGTGTGAACGAATCACACGATTCACTCCAGGCAACCACCGTGCCGTTGGGACGAAGCACCTCGAACTCAACAAAACCTTGCTCCTGGCCGGGCCACACCTGCACCACCTCATCTGCGGCCTCGACAAGCAGAGTTTCCGGAGAGCATGGTAGGTGTGTGTCCGGCCGTAGGAGTCTTACGCTGCAGTTTTGCTGAGTGCAAGGCAGCTCTATCACTTCCTTGTCTGCGTCCTCGCGAACCAGGTGCCCCAACGCTGTGCACACGTGCAACCACTGGCGACCGTCCGCCGTCTCGAAGTTCACGCGACCGCAGCCGAGCAACACATCCCGATACAGCGTTTCCAGATTAAACTGCATTTGTACGAAGAGTGGCTTGGAGGGTGACTAGGCTCCCCTACGAACGACACGTTACATTTATAGCACCGAGGGTGGCCACCCCACCGGGCTCCCCCATCCCTACGAGCGACGCTATAACACCGAGGGTGCCCACCCCACCGGGCTCCCCCTCCCCACGAGCGACGCTTTCAATTTATTGTATCGGGGGGGAAGCAAGCAGGGTCTGGCGTCGCTTGGCAATTCTCCAACGCCCAAGCCCTAAGCAGCGCGGCGTTATGTCGTGACGTAACGGGCCGTGCACGGCTATTATCTTGCGTATACATTTTATTCAGTTCTTTCAGTGACGGACATCCGAGCTCGGTCTGAGCATCCTGAATATTAACATGTTTTTTACACAACTTTGCAAGCCACCTTTTTTGCTCTATGCCTGCCACCATTACGGTTCCGCTGATGTGTCCTGACAGGATGTTTTGCAACGAAGTATACGGAAACAGACCGTCATCCCAATGGATGCCGTGGAAATGTCTAGTTAACCAAGAATTTGTTCTCTGATAATTTCTGAGGAGGTACTTCCACGAGTATGGCGGCTGAAATGTTCTCGTAATTATCTCCCCTTCGTCATTAGCCAGGCTTATCTCTTTTAAGATGAAACCGTGCTGAGAGTAGCATCCCTGGAGGTTGGCATACAGCATGACGTCCCAGGGAAGACTGCATTATCACTTACATTACATTAGAATTTTAATAGATTTGTCTCTCCGGTTATAAGAAACCAATCGATCGTGCAGAATTAGTGCGAATGCTTGAGTGCCGACGGGGATATTTCTCGTTGTGGTAATTTCTATTCTACAATCCACGACTCCTCCAATCATCTTATCGTTCTGTTTAGACACATCAAACACAAAGAGAGGAGCCATATCTTTAAATTTCTCCGGATCGAGAAGTGGTGATGATTGACGACCGTAATATGAGTCTTGAAATTCCGCGTACATGTTATACACCAGCAGATAGCTATCATTAGGAAAATTACTATCCAGGTTTGTGTACGGATAGGATTCCGAATTCAAAAAAACTTTCACATTCTTAATGTCAACATGATCAAACTTTGATTTATCACCGGCGACGTTGTTTTGCCTACCCGTTTGAAATGCGACTATTATATATCTAGGCTTTTCCGTATTAAATGATGTTTTCACGGACCAATGTACCGATTGAGATTGCGGCAGGGCCGGATACGTTTCGAGGCTCCAGGATCGGAAAGCAATGTCTATGTTTTTTCCTTTTTCAACCATTTTAAGCAAACGAATCCTCTGTGCGGTAGAAACGGTTACATGAGGCATTAGCCAATCGATGCTCGTGAGTGTTAGTTTCACAGGCAACGGTTGCGCTGCCGTGTCTAACACCGCGTTGTTCTGAGAGTTTGAAACAAGTAACACTAATTCTTGTCGAACGTTAACTAAAACGTGTTTATAATCTTCGAAAAATCCCATGAGACGACTCAAAGGCACGCATATTTCAAAATCGCCGTTTGCATTAATGGGTACACTATAGTCTTCAGTCAAGCCCCAGCCGGCCATCTTGGAAACGGCTTTTTCACTGGGCGTTAGCGAAAGATAGTTTTTAATCGTAGTGACTAATCCAACGTCGCGGCATTCATCTATCTGTAAATTATTTACCTCGTACGCAATTCTGTTAAACATGTGTAAATTTCCATTTCTGACAATTATTGCGTATGTAGCGGCCTGGCCATCCGGTTTGACGAATTTTCCGCGGATTCTTAACAGGCTTTTGCAAGGCAGACAATAAATATCAGAATTCTGGATTGCAATACGTATCTCGGAATTTAAATCATAAGGACCCGAAATGAATGGCCGGTAGCTATGTATTTCCATTTTCGTGATATCATTTTCAAATTGAATTGGCTGGTCGACTTGGAGAATGCTGGAATCCATTTTGGAATACTTTGAATCCTAGTTTCTTGAGAAAGCGTATATTTTTACGTGTTAACCGCTTGGCGTCTCGCTGACTACTGGGTCTGCCTTCGAAACCGCCGGACCCTTTATGAATGCCAAAGTAATTCACTCCCATATTTTTTTTAAATGCAGACGTAACGTTATTTCTTCGCCTCTAAAATCGATGAGCTTCCCGTTTTGGTCGACTATCCTCACAGACAACTCGTGTATTCGTTTAACGATCACCGGAACGTATATGACAGATTTAGGTACTTCGATGACCTTATAACCAGGCGGGACGCTGGGGCAAAACTCGTGTATGCTCAAGCTAGGTTGTCCGTTTAAATAGCTGGAGCCCACGATATTTGTATCTATACGTATGACCGATACAGGGAAAATATTGACCGGTTGTGTTGACTCATGCATTCGACCTGCCACGTAAATTTTAGGTTCAAAACCGAGCATTTTTCCGATCGTATCGCTTCCTGTAAAATTGATATCGTAATTACTATGCATATTACATTGCAATGTATTAGGGTTGCCTCTCAAAATAAATGTCGCATCGTGTGGTAACAGATCTCCGATGTAACTTTCCAAATCTGAAATTTCATAACTTCCGACGGGAAGAATAATTTGAGACACAGGACCATCGTTTTTCGAAAAACGGAATTTGTTGTTTTTTCGTCAACGTTCGGAATGGAATGGTATGTTTGAAAGTCGATTAGCCCAATCTGCCACTCTCCATTCGTAAGGTCAAGGGGTGGAAAATATACGGACCGTAATTCAGAATTTTTTCCCGTTAATATAAGTGAAATTGACATTTCAGGTTAGCTTGCACTACAGTATGGATCACCAGGATAGGTTGCACTCTGGTATAGACTGTACGCGTCAATGGCTGGTGTATCTGTGCTGTTTGAAATTATTTATTTTGCTTCTTATACGCGGACACAAGAAATCTTAAACATAAATGACCGCAGTTCCACGATTTAATCGTCTGTTGTCTATCGTAATTGTAACTTAACATCGTGCCTTTCAGATACTGTCTTACTTCCGGAGGCGGTCTGAGGTCGCCATAGCTGTCATAATACAGCGCAGTGCTGCCAGACTTTTTATACGCAACCCAGTGAGTTCCTTTTCCTGTCGATACGTCTAGATTAATTATCCCGCACTCGTACTGTTTCGGTTTTAAAGGTAAGTTATCTCTCATGAAAACACCTCGGAAATTTTTGATTTTCAACTTGAATACCGCATTTTCTAAATCCGTCGTAGTTAGCGGTCTGTGAGGCAAGGCTAAAATCACCCTTTCCTCATTTTTTTTTACTGCTTTCTTAATCGCTGCGGCGAGAGCGACCCTTCCCCGCGTGGGGTCGTGTGGCAGGAGGGTTAATAGCGTCCCACCCTTCCCTTTCCCCCCTTTCGCTTCCGGCGGCTGCGGCGGTTGCGGCAGCTGCGTCCTCCCACGCCTCCTCCAATGGCTTTGAATGGTCGTAAAAAAAGCCCCGCACCATTTTTGCTTCGATTTGTTAAGGCCTGAATACGTCTGTGATTTTGTGCATTTTGTTGCAACAATTTAGTCTGATTATTAGCGGTTGTCACGCTCTTTGCGATTCCGGCTGCGCCTCCGATCAAAGAACCGAGCGCTGCCAGAGCTGGAAATAGAAATGGTATAACACCGCCCTTTTTATCACGTTTATTTTTCTTATTTTTTTTCTTTGCGATTCTTATGCCGGCTCCTAGTTTACGCTTAACACTCATTATTTTACTTACGCTCCAAGCCGCGATCTTTTCACCTAGCTTAGTTTGAGGGTTCTGTGCAATTTGTTTAGCTTTAAGTGCTAAAATACGGTCCGCTTGATGTCTGTTCTCCAAATCGTTACTATTTGCGTATGAAATATCGTGTTCTTTGCACGCTCTATCTAATTGATTTTTGCCTGGGTCTCCGCGTGCTAAACATTTTTCAAGTTTTGTACCGGGCCCACAGTACTGATAAGTTGGCAAATGTAGCTCGAAAGGTAATTTATTGATGGCAGAGTTAATAAGACCTTTACCCTTCACCCTCCTTCCAGCACGACACATATCAGCTTAATGACTTTGGGGGGTATAAATAAGACGGTTTTATACTTTTTACGCTTCAGTTGTAACGATGGAAGTAATCCCTCAACATGACAGTCTTCTGATAGAAATTATTCAAGATGATTTTATAAGCAAACGGGAACAACGCCACGGACCGCTGTTGCCGAATACCATAAGATGTATAATTGCCGGACCTTCAAACAGCGGGAAAACATGTATTTTACTTTCGCTTATACAACATCCTAACGGAGTGCGTTTCGAGAATATTTATTTGTATAGCAAGAGCATAGAACAACCAAAATATAAACGTTTGGCGCAGGTATTGTATCATGTTCAAGGTATTAAATTTGTTCTATTTCGTGAAAATGAAGATGTAGTGCCGCCAAGCAAAGTGCTACCCAATTCGATTATAATTTTCGATGACATCGGGTGCGAAAAACAGGCAATAGTTCAACAGTATTTTCCAATGGGGCGACATTTATTGTGCGATTGTTTTTATTTAATTCAAACGTATAGCCAAACCCGAAAACAGTTGGTTCGGGATAATGCTAATTTGATAATTTTATTTAAAATGGATCTTCTAAATCTTCAACATGTTTACCACGAGCACGTCACAACCGACATGTCATTCGATAAATTTAAAGATGTTTGTGCTCGCTGTTGGAATAGCAATGATGGTTATGGTTTCCTAGTAATAGGTAAGGATTTTCCTCTACAAAAAGGTCGTTATCGCTGTGGCTTCGATCACTTCATAGTGTTACCTTCGTGAAGAATGAACTTGGGCATCTCCAAATTTGGGAGCGGCGGGAATAAACGTCGGCGACAGTCATGTCTGACTCTTACGGAAGATGGGCACTGTCAGGTTGGCGGGAAACGTTTGCGCGGTGTAGGCGATCCACGTGACGCGGCAGATGCTGCCACAAAGAATTACGTAGATGTAGCTTCCGGTGCCACCGCACATGCAATTAGTACGATGGCGAATAATTTAGAAAAAGACATTGGTCTACTAAAAAACAGTCTCTCATACGCACAGGATCTTAATAACAATTTGCTAACGTATCTACATCAGTTTGAAAAGAAGAGTACAGATGTTTTAGATAAAATTCGAGGAAATTTACCCGAGAAGGAAGTATTACACGAGTTGAAAAATCTGGTATCTGTAAGTAGTGATGAGCTGAAAGTTATTTTTACGGATGTGAAGGATCTCGTTAGCTCGTCACGTGACTTGCAGAGGGGAATGGGAAGTTACTTGCGTCAGGCAGATAGCGATACGCGCGAGTCATTTGCCAAGATTCTAGAGCTGTTGAAGGCTCTGTCAAGTGGTGGTTGCAATAGGAACTTTAGCGAGCTAAAGAATCTTTTTCTGACTAAACACAACGAGGATTTATATATACACAAAAACAATTTGAAGCAATCAAAAATGCTTTGGTGTCTACAAACGAAAAACAATCTGATACGACTGCGTACCTAAGGCAGGTTGATGCCACGGATCGCGCGACGTTTACAGAGCTTTTAACACTCGTGGGCGAGCAACCGAAGCTTGTAAGTAAGGAAATAGTGTCCGGTATGGAATTTCAAATTAATACTTTGATGAGTTCTCTACGCGAAGATACTGCTAAATTTATTAAGGAGTCTCTATCGAGTTTTGAGGCTAAAGTTGATAGTCTCGTTAGTGGAGCTAATTCATGTTCTCAGTTTCCACATATCGTTAATCAAAGCTTGAATGCAATGAGAAATCGTCTAGACCTATTGTATAAACTATTGGGAAGGAAGCTAGCGGACAGACCTGAAAACCAGCCGGCACAGTCACCATCTGTATCGCTTCCGGTTTTAAGAGGTTCGTCGGTGAATTTGTCTGGTGTACCATCTGTATCGCTTCCGGTTTTAAGAGGTTCGTCGGTGAATTTGTCTGGTGTAAGACCATCTTCAAATCCGCTTCCGCATATTACCCTACCGGTTGAGCTTCCCATTATACCCACTACAGCTACTGAGCTTCAAAGGCATAATTAATGTATAAAAGCCTCTATTTACGCTGACATGAGTCAGTCATGGCTTCAGAAGCAAGAAAGCTCCATCACGTCATACAAAACGTCCGTGAAAAATATTTGCTGGCCAAACGCGCGCGCCTGGCGCGGGATGCAGTTAATGAACAGGTATTCAAACCGATCACATCGCGTATCGAGAGTTCTTCTGCTGCCGCGGATAATTTATCGGCGGAGGTGAAAAAAGAATCCGCTACATCGATCGCTAAACCTGAGATTAAGACTTTCTCCAGCGAAGGTGAAGAAGAAGATGATGATGATGATTTACCACTGATTGTTCATTCCGGTAAACGCTCGGCTGCGTCACGTGAGCCGTTGGGTGAGGAAGCCCGGTCCTACCTAACCGCATTCAATTCTAAAATAAACGATACGACCTACGGAATTTACAAACGCAAGAATCGCTGGTTCTTGGGAAATACGGAAGTTTTTTTCCTACCTAATAATTTACTTCGCATAGATGATGAACTAATACAACCTTCGCCGGGATTATATGAGCTATTGTTTTCGAAAGAACCTAAGGTGTATTCAGAAGCTGCATTGCGTCAATATACACGCTTGCTGCGGTCTACTAGCGCATGTTATAAGAGGAATGATGCGTCATCTAAACGATATAAAAACACAGATCATGAAAATTTGGGCTCATTAAGGATCTTTGTCCTGTCATTGCTTCCCATGAAGGCAGTGGTTTAGTTGAAAAACTAGATTTAAATCGTCAAAAGGAATATGTTTACTGGAACTCGGTAAATGAATTATGTGATCGGCTTAGATTATTACTTGCATTGCAACAATCCGGGAACACGAGCCATTCCAATGAAGTGTTGGCCATACTAGAAGAAATCATTGAATCAGGCTACATTAAAAAAATTAAGTAAAAAAAATGACTGCCAGACGCGGTATTGCGTTTGAACTTCACAAAAGCGCACGCAAAGTCTTTCCTCGGAGACGTGTAATCACTAATGGTCTAGGAGATCTTTTACAGATCGATTTGGTGGAAATGCAACCTTATCACCGTGCGAATAAAGGATTCAGATATATATTGGTTGCGATTGATGTTTACTCCAAGCGGGCTTACGCGGTTCCGGTACTGAAAAAAACTGCGGAGCTGGTGGCTTTAGCTATGAAACGTATTCTAAAGGATTCTGGATGTTTCACTCACGTGCACTCAGACCGCGGTACGGAATTTTATAACAGAAGATTTCAGACATTGATGAAAGAACACGGAATCAACCATTATTCAACCAACAGCGAGCTGAAGGCCTCGGTAGTTGAACGCTTCATTAGAAGTTTAAAATAGCTTTTGTTTACGGAAATGAGCGCTCAGGGAAACTATAAATGGCTACCGCTCTTACCAAAAGTTATGGAAATATACAAAGGCAGATTTCATAGGACTATCGGTATGAGCCCCAACGAGGTGAAAGATAATTCTCTTCTTAAAACGGTTTACAATGTTGTGAAAAAAATAGATCACAGGCGACTTAAAGCTAGTGTCGGAGATCATGTACGTATCTCAAGAAATAAGGATTTATTTGCAAAAGGTTATTCTGTAAATTGGTCCACGAGATTTTTAAGGTGATAAAAATACGCAACAGTTATCCTAGAACATACTACTTGTCTGATCTAGATGGAAATGAAATCAAGGGCGGTTTTTATTCTCAAGAAATTCAAGTGACAAAGTATATAGACACTTATTTAATTAATAAAATCCACAAGCGACTTCCTACACGTCTTCTAGTCAGCTGGAAGGGATTCCCAGAATCAGTAAAAACATGGATTTCTAGAAGCGATCTGGAAGACTGATGGAGTGAACTTAGTATGCAGAAAATTGGTAATACGTGTAAAGAACTATGCGGTCATGGTAGACTGCTGTTAATGTTTAAAACTCTGTTTTTGTTTGGAAAAATAAACGTACTAATTAATATAATTTTTGTAGCAATATAATATAATTTTTGTAGCAATGCGCTACTTGTAAAAAAAAAAAACTGCTGTGTGAAAAAATAATATATACATACATACATACATTATAGTTGAACAGAAACATTTACGTAAACGAGACTATGGCAAAATATTATTATTATTATTATTATTATTATTACAAGTTACTTTTACCTGGTATTAATCAAATGGCAGGTACAGGTAACTAACACACCAGATAGACGTAATATTTTTTTTTTAAGTGTTGGGGAAAAAAAATTTTATATTTTAACTTTGGAAGAAATTACATTTTGTATACAGTTCTCTTCGGCTGCGGCGGCCGCCACCCCTCTGCGAGCGGACAGCTGCCAGTGTATGAGTCATTATTTAAATAAAAAAATTGACAATGGGGGAGAAGGTTCGAAGCGGTCTTCGGTTGCAGCCGGCACCCCTCTGCGAGCGGCGTCCCCTATGCGGACACCTGGCTGTCTGAGTCATTATTTAAATAAAAAAAATTACACAAGGGGGGGACGAACGAAAGGGCCGTTGGGAGTACGCGCCATCGTCGTCGTCTACGCGGCTCCAACACCCCTTGGGAAAACATATATTTTAATTTTTTTTTTAAATATATATAATGCCTATAAATGCACAATACCTTTTCTTTTAAATGACACGTGACGTAATAAGCATACTTTTTTTTATCGATCCTATCGAAGTTGGCTCACAATCGATTAGTCAATCCCAATCTTGAGCCGGCAACCGGTGGCGCCATACATACTATAATATTTTTCACCTACTACACACCACCACCCCCCATCCTAAATTTTAATTCGCTGAAATACGTAAAGTATAATTATTTTTCATCATCACGCTATAAGCATAAGTAATGACTATAGCTTTTTTATTTATTATTATTATTATTATAGACAGACATGCTACACACCAAATTAAGAATACTATAACTATACTGGTCTAGTACTATAAGAAAACATGGCTACACTTCAGTGTGTGTTTTGTTTCCCTTCAAAATTTGGCATCTACTACTACTACTACTACTACTACTATAGTCATAGAGTAGTGGCTGACGAAATAATACTTTCTTTTATATTCAAACTTGAGAGAAATGCAAAAAAAAAAAAAACAATGACTATAAATGGAAAAGAAAAAAAAGATGGCGGCCTGGTATGCTGTGCTACAAGATGATGGCGGCCTGGTGTGCTATGCTACAAGACGGCGGCCTGGTATGCTGTACTACAAGATGGCGACTTTCAGCAATCGATTGTCATACATATATATAATATTATTTAAATTTTTTTTTTCCAAATTGGCTGTTCTGGTTACTTCCTAGCAGTCGAAATTATTATTATTATTTTTTCCAATGTTGAAATAAACATGGCGGCCGGCCCGTTTTTTTTAAAATTTACCGCTTAGCAATATAAAAAAAATATAAAACATGGCGGCCGACTAGCAGCCAACACTATACATATATTTTTTTTAAATTTCCCGCCGTTTAAATTGGCCGACTAGCACTATAAAAAAATAAACATGGCGGCCGACTAGCATCCAAAACTATACAAATTTTTTTTTTAAATTTCCCGCTGTTTAAATTGGCCGACTAGCACTATAAAAAAATAAACATGGCGGCCGCATAGCAGCCGATGCGCCTCGTTTAAATTTACCGCTTAACACTATAAAAAAATAAACATGGCGGCCGCCCGTTTTTAAATTTGCCGACTAGCACTATAAAAGAATATATATATATATATACCTTCTCTTTAAAAATAAATAAACATATTTTATAAGCATATATACAACATCTGAAATTATTTTCTCCAATATGGTCTCGTGGTCCTGTGGTTAGCATGACGGACTAACGTTCCAGAAACGAAGGTTCGTATCCAACCGTCGCCACCCCTCACATTTTTATACTTGTAAAAATAATTCCGGCGCGCGACACTAGCGCTACCTAGCTCCCTCATTTAGAAACATACACACTCACCCCCTCACCCTCCATCCCCCCTCCGCAACGAACACGCCCGAAGTTACCCGACGAGATATATCGATCCTACCGAAGTTGGCTCACGATCAATACATCCAACCACCCTCCACGTGACGTCACAACCCAGACAAGCACCTGTCAGGAAAACACCTGTCAGAAAAACACCTGTCACACATGCACCTGTCAGAAAAACACATGTCAAATAAATATAGTTTAAAAAACTAAAGAAACATGCTTTTAAAGATTATCAAACTAAAAAGTAAAAAAATAATTTTAAAATTAAATTTATGACAATAGTATATAAGCAATACTAGTATAAATGAGAAAAAAGCTTGAGGCGCTTTGTGCCATATTTTTTGAATATTAAGCGCCCCATGCTTTTTTCTCATTTATACTAGTATTGCTTATATACTATTGTCATAAATTTAATTTTAAAATTATTTTTTACTTTTTAGTTTGATAATCTTTAAAAGCATGTTTCTTTAGTTTTTTAAATTATATTTACTTTTAACTTTTTAGTTTGATATTCTTTAAAAGCATGTTTTTTAGTTTTTTAAACTATATTTATTTTTAACTTTTTAGTTTGATATTCTTTAAAAGCATGTTTTTTTAGTTTTTTAAACTATATTTATGTATAATTATCATAGGGAAATGAGTTACCGACACTACCTATTACCATCTGAGATAACTATTTGGAGTTGCAACGTCACAAAGAAATGGTAAAGTCTCTACGAATCATTTGCAGTTAGATGTATGGATATAATATTAGAATTTACCGGGGGAAAAAAAAAAACATTTTTTTTTCGGCGTGGCCGGGAGTAGAACCCACGATCTTTGAATCCGAAAGCTGACGTCACAGAAGTCGCGCACCTTAGACCGCTCGGCTAACGAACGTAATGAAATGGGTGGGACATTTTACTGTGATGAGTCACTCACTCTTAGTCGAAAGAGTTACAGACGGACAGACAGAGTTACAGACGGACAGACAAACATACAGGTGAAGCTAATATAAAGCATGTAAAAACACCTGTCAGAAAAAACACCTGTCGCACATGCACCTTGTAACCCTTCTCTACCTATTACCCTTACAGTAGGGAGAACCTGGCCTAACAATTGGCCCAAGGGTACAAAATCAAAGGGAAAGAAAAGGTTACGTTAAACAAAACAAAGAGCAGAGCTCAGTGGTATAAATATATTTTCATTATTTAGCAAACAACTTGGTATATGCGCATCTCAACAGCGCTCAAATGCAAAAAAAAGCTTTACTACAACAATCAGAATAACCTTAAAAATCTCAAAATTCAGGTACAAGACAAAAACTTTAATAGAGGTGGGTATATTTTTCTTTTTGGTTGCGTGGGTTCACAGGCTTCACCACAAATTCACCACAAGTTCATGAACTCTTAGTCCATCTTCATACACCAAATACAAAAAACAAATTACCTAACAAAAATTTTAAAATATTATATTTCGTTTATCCTACCCCGAGAGCTCTCCTATAGCAAGTCCCGACACTCTAAACAATAATTTAATTACGGTACTCTACCAACATTATGAGTATATAGTTTTATAAAATTTTATATAAAAGACAATTATGATAATAAAGATTTCCTAATTTCATCAATCACAGATGGCAGCCTCAAATGAGCATGAATAGAATATTTTAACTCTCATACATTTAACATCTAATAAAACATATATGATAATAATTTGTACCACTCAAGATATCAGCAATATAAATATATAATTCTATAAAAAAATTTATATAATTAAAAAATATAATAAAAACAATATAACAAAATTATAATCTCACTAATCACCTACTGCAGGCTTTTTCTCCAACCTACGGAGGCGGGCAGCATGCAAACAATAAAATGCCTAAAATATTTCTGGCAAAATTAAATCACCAAAACAAATTATAGAACTAACACCCTTAGGCAAATTGTCTTCATTATCTCAACTTCTTAGTAGCTCTTCACTATCCAAAGGCACCCAAGGAAATATACTTTTCAAGACTCACCCCATCAGTTGCCATCGGGAACAGGACGACGCACAATATAAATAATTTAAAAAGGCCATTTAAAAGAAAATATCACTACACCACCATTAACTGGACAGCTGGGACGCCGACTGCAACCACCGACTCTCGAACCAGCTGCATTCCATACGACAAACTATTTAAACTTCGTGGAGTTTCCTTCGCTCAGCTACCGACGAAACTTCATTTCTTCCCAAATTTCAATTCCAAAAATAAATTAATCCGTCGAGACGATCTATTCTCTTCATCCGCAATAAACAGGAAAAATCACATAGTAGACCAAATTTAAGTTTATAAAATGTTGTCCTCCTCCTGTGCCAGCTGCTCAAGTTGACTCGGTAGACTAGTCTCACACCTTCTCGCTCATTCCACAACCCTCCATGTCGTGTCGAACTCCAAAAAAAATTGATTACATAAATTTTTTTTTTTTATAACTTCTTAAAATAATTTTCTCTCACGCCCCGATGCTTCCTCGAATTTAGAAAAGAAGGTACCACTATTATCTTGTTACAAAATTTTTTTTTTTTTTTCCCCACAGCTGAATCGTAGCTGCTTTTTTTCTGCTCGTAAGTAGCCCGGGTCTATGCTAATATTATCCTCGGCGATAGAGGCCTCCACTGGGGGTTAACTACACTTCATTTCCCCGCACGAGCCTCGCGTTGCTTTGTCCAGCATATACACGCTGAAATCTCTCTTCTCCTATCCACGAATTACACATAAATCAAGTAAAGTGAAAACCATTTCTTGAAGTCGCGATGTGCATTATTCACCGGAGGTACCTATCATAGACCCACACTGACCATCTGGCCCCACTGCTAACTCACGAGTCACTCCCCATTTCTCTCTGTCCAGCGTTGTGCTTGACTCGTCGCTTACCGCGCATGCGCGGTAGCTAATTCCAACAGTCACCGCCGGCAGCGCTACACGGATTAGCCCGTAGCTAGTGTACAACTCTCGACCCAAAACACTAATAGGTGGCGCGATAAGTCACACCTTCCGACAACGCGCGGACACGATCAAAACAAAAAAAAATTTATTTGTGACGCCGTCACAGGCGTCACAGCCACCCCTCCAAAACCGTCCCCCCCCGGCGGGACAAAAAGAGGAGGAAAACACCACATACAAACACCTTCAACAACCAGAAGAATACTCACTCACTAGGAGAGGAGAACGACTGCTGAGAAACTTCAGAAAAAAAACCCTAACCTAACAACAAACCATAGGATACAAAAGCAAGAATCCTAAACATAGACAATCAATTTGGTTACTGAGAAGAGACAAACTTTTTCACTGCAGAAACATGTGCCTTCTTTATAATGAACCCCTTATCAGGATCTCCCTAGCTCACAGTGACCGGCGTAAGGAAAGAAAGCACGCGGTAAGGACCATCATAAGCAGGGCTCAACTTACTGCTAATAAAATCAACCTTTTTACTTAACACGACCTTCCTGCATACCACTAAATCGCCTTTCTTGATTTCTGACTCTATCCTTTCTTTGTTATACTTCTTCGCCATCACAGCGCGCGCCTTCTCTAGAGCCTGATCCGTTTCCATCCAGATCTCTTCCAACTCCTTTCCTGAACTTTCCAAACACTCTGGGGGAATTCCCCAGATACTCAACAAGGGGTGTGGCAACTGCCGCCCAAACATCACCAAACTGGGCGATTTACTCGTAGCACCATGTATTACAGAGTTCAGGGCAACATTAAGAGAAGACAACTCTGAATCCCAGGCTCTTTGATTTCTATGGTGGAAAATGTTCAGCCCCACTTTCACCGTCTTGTTCACCCTCTCTACCAGATTTGGACAAGGATAGTAGGGGCTTGTGTGCACCTGCTTTATCCCCCATCGGAAACACATATTTCTCATAGTTGAAGAGGTGAAGTATGTAGCATTATCTGAAACGAGGATCTCTGGACTCCCAAAAATTTTCCATACCTCATTTTCCAACTTAGTACTGACCGAAATGGCCTTCATGTCTCTTAATGCTAACAGGATCACGAACCGAGAAAAAGCATCCACCAGAATAAGTATGCAGTTCATCCCTTTGCTAGACCTAGGAAGGGGACCAAATATGTCGATAAACACCCGTTCCCAAACTCTTCGAGGGGTTTGCACGGAGTACTGCCCTACCTTGCTATTTAGCGGTTGTTTAGCTAACTGGCAGTGTTTACATTCCTTCACATACTTCCTCACCTCCTCGTGCATATCGTCCCAGAAAAACTCTTGCCTAATCTTGCTCTCAGTCTTTTTAATTCCCATGTGCGCTCCCACCACGGAATCATGAAAATAACGAAGAAGCATTTCCCTAATAACCCTAGGTGCCCATACACTCTTCTTCCCTTTCCTATTCACATGGTGGATGATGTCTCTCTGTAAAATGTAATCATTTGTTTCTCCCTTCTCTATTTTTGATCTCAACTCTCGGCCTTCATCATCCTCCTGTTGCCATCTAGCTATATCCACAAAGGACTGGGGAATAGTATGAATTGCCAAGCACCTACCCTCTTCTTGCTTCTGCTGCTCCTTTTCCCAGACTGCACAGGCTTTCTCTACTTCTCCTTCCTGTTCCCCCTTTGTCTCAACTTTGAACTCCCCTGGATCATACATCCGTGAAATTGCATCGGCTACTCCGTTGTTACTACCTTTGACGTGTGCGATCTTAAACCGGAACCTGGATAACCGCATAATCCAGCGCCCAACTTTACCCAGCTGTCTGGGGTGTGAGAATAACCAGGTAAGCGCTTGATTATCTGTAAGCAAGTGAAACTCTGTATGTTCGAGATAGTTTGAAAAACGTTCCATTCCGAAAATGCACGCAAGAGCTTCTTTTTCATAGCTACTATACATCTGTTCGCACCTGTTCAACGCTCTTCCAGCATAGGCAACTGGTCTTAAATTTCCATTCTCTCCTTGCAACAATACCGCCCCTAATGCTAAGCTACTAGCGTCTACTTGAAGCGTGAAAGTCTGGTCGAAATCAGGCAGTCTGAGAACTGGAGGATGCGAAATAGCGTACTTCAAATCCTCAAAAGCCTTTTGCTGTTCACTACCCCACACGAAATCAACATCTTTTTTCTTTAATGAGTTTAAGGGAGCACATCGTTCCGCATAGTTTGAAATAAATTTCGAAAAATATCCTAGCATTCCCACAAAACGCATCACCCCTTTCACATTCTTGGGAACAGGAAAATTTATGATCGGCCCTATCTTTTCCGGATCCATCACCAGGTTACCACCTGTCACGAGAAATCCCAGGAACCTCACCTGTTGTTTGGCCCAAACTACCTTCTCGGGGTTGACGGTAAATCCGGCAAACCTTAACTTCTTCAATACCTTCTCTACATGGATCAAATGCTGTTCAAAGGTCTCCGAAAATACCAAAATATCGTCTAGAAAAGATACAAGAAAGTCAAACTGGTACTCCTCTAGCAAGGAATGCAGAATTCTCGAGAGGCACTATCCCCCGAAATTTACGCCAAAAGGCACCCTTTCCCATTCATAGTGTCCCCATGGAGTGACGAATCCTGTATACTTACAGCTTGCTTTATCCAAAACACATTGATGGAAGGCAGAGTTTAAATCAAAAACCGTAAAGTATCTCCCTTTACTGAGATACTGGAATAGAACTTCGATGTTGGGCAATGGGAACGGGTCCACCTTAATCTTTCGATTCAGGAGCCGGTAGTCGAGGACGAGTCTGTACTTTCCAGGCTCTTTCTTCTTGACCAAGAAGGCAGGCGATGCATACGGAGATAAAGTTCGTTTGATGATTTTCTGTTCTTCCAAATCACGGATTATTTCTTTAAAAGCCAACAACTTAGGAGGAGAACACTGGTATGGTTTGCATTTCACGGGTTCTTCGTCGCTGACTTTAATTTGGTATGGTAGTAATTCACACTTTCCTAGCCTTGAAGTTAGAACATCAGGAAAAGCCTCAATAACTCTCTGGATTTGCTGTTCTTGTTTCTGACTCAACCTTCCCTCCTCGACCTGTATTCGAGAACAATTTTCTTTCTTGGACCTCTTCTCCACGACCTCTATAACGAAATCCTTATCAAAATCAAATGTGAGCTGGTGGTTGCCGCAGTTGAGAATCGCTCGAGTCTCTTCAAGAAAATCTAGTCCCAAGATCACATCACTAATCAATTCAGGGAGAACCCAAAACCTCCGTGTCCAAGAGAATTTCGCGATTTTAAAATGCATTAGAAAGAAAACCTTGACTTGATAACTTTCCCCATTTGCAACCTGCAACTCGAACCCCTGTCCCACTTGCACCCGGGTCTTCAATTCCGGCATCATCCCCACAAGTTTGCTGACAAAATGTTGGCTGACAAAGCTGGCACTAGCCCCTGTGTCTACCATAGCTTGGAACTTATTCTCACCCACTTGAATATCTACCCAAAAACTTCTATACCTTTTCCCCCCAGACTTAGCTTTAATTACGGCGACTTGTCTTCCATCCTCCTTCTCCGAAGTTTTCTGTGCTTTACTTGGCTCCCTTACATTTCGATTTTGCCACCCCTTTACTACTTGCCCCTCTTGTCCACCCCGAAAGTCTCTCTTCACCTCTCCGTCCCTTCTCATCCTCTCATCAGCAGACTTAATCCGACAATCCCTAACCAGATACCCCACTTTTCCACAATGAAAACAGCTCTTAGTTTCACGTTTACGATTCCAACAGTCCCTCGAAGAATGCCCCAGTTTATAGCAATTACTACAAATTTCCCTTTTTGGATACCCAGCAACACTTTCCTGAGCACTCCTAACATCTCTTGTGGATGGAACCCTTCCCTCATTCATTCCACCAGTTTGCTCACCATAGACCCTACACGTATACACCAGGTTGTCGACTTGTATGGCCCAGGATCCCAATTCCTCATCATTTCTTGGGCGATTGAGGAAAGCACACTGTGGCCGCACCCCTGGATCCATATTATCTATAACCCACGCGATGAGATCCTCAGTACTCCTACTCACCCCCAAGGCTGTAGCATTTTCTTTAAGAGATTGGATGTACTCAACCATGCGCTCCCCCTTGCGTTGAAAGCGACGGATGCAACGGTTGATGAGATCTTCTTTTTCTCTTACAGGACACATCACCCTCCATAACCTACTCTTCACCTCATTCCAAGACTCTTTCTTCTCGACCCCTTCTAGCATCAACTCCAGTACTAAACCGGAACATTTGGATAATAGACCTTGAAGCAGATCTACGTCCGACTCCCATAATAGACTGCGCTTCACCTTATCCACCTCTATGATGAACTGCAAAATGGTGGTTGGCTCGTAACTATGCAAGGAAGGAATATTTTTCATGGATGATAATGCTAACGCCAAATTTGCGTCCCCTCTCATGGACCTGCCACCCCTGTCTCCTTCATCCTGCTCCCCCTTATTTCCCTTTAAATAATTAACAAACTTTTTCCTCAGTGAATCCATATCTTCTGACTCATCAACATCAAAACCCGCAGCTGTCAAATTTACCTTAAGCTCAGCCTTGCTTAACTTCTGAATCCACGCAGTGGGCATGGCGAGTGCTATGAATACCCACAACCGTAGGTCACAGAAATACCCAAAACGTTCACCACTAAGACTACTGCTCGCTAGCAGAGTGGCGCAGCCTGTAACCCTTCTCTACCTATTACCCTTACAGCAGGGAGAACCTGGCCTAACAATTGGCCCAAGGGTACAAAATCAAAGGGAAAGAAAAGGTTACGTTAAACAAAACAAAGAGCAGAGCTCAGTGGTATAAATATATTTTCATTATTTAGCAAACAACTTGGTATATGCGCATCTCAACAGCGCTCAAATGCAAAAAAAAGCTTTACTACAACAATCAGAATAACCTTAAAAATCTCAAAATTCAGGTACAAGACAAAAACTTTAATAGAGGTGGGTATATTTTTCTTTTTGGTTGCGTGGGTTCACAGGCTTCACCACAAATTCACCACAAGTTCATGAACTCTTAGTCCATCTTCATACACCAAATACAAAAAACAAATTACCTAACAAAAATTTTAAAATATTATATTTCGTTTATCCTACCCCGAGAGCTCTCCTATAGCAAGTCCCGACACTCTAAACAATAATTTAATTACGGTACTCTACCAACATTATGAGTATATAGTTTTATAAAATTTTATATAAAAGACAATTATGATAATAAAGATTTCCTAATTTCATCAATCACAGATGGCAGCCTCAAATGAGCATGAATAGAATATTTTAACTCTCATACATTTAACATCTAATAAAACATATATGATAATAATTTGTACCACTCAAGATATCAGCAATATAAATATATAATTCTATAAAAAAATTTATATAATTAAAAAATATAATAAAAACAATATAACAAAATTATAATCTCACTAATCACCTACTGCAGGCTTTTTCTCCAACCTACGGAGGCGGGCAGCATGCAAACAATAAAATGCCTAAAATATTTCTGGCAAAATTAAATCACCAAAACAAATTATAGAACTAACACCCTTAGGCAAATTGTCTTCATTATCTCAACTTCTTAGTAGCTCTTCACTATCCAAAGGCACCCAAGGAAATATACTTTTCAAGACTCACCCCATCAGTTGCCATCGGGAACAGGACGACGCACAATATAAATAATTTAAAAAGGCCATTTAAAAGAAAATATCACTACACCACCATTAACTGGACAGCTGGGACGCCGACTGCAACCACCGACTCTCGAACCAGCTGCATTCCATACGACAAACTATTTAAACTTCGTGGAGTTTCCTTCGCTCAGCTACCGACGAAACTTCATTTCTTCCCAAATTTCAATTCCAAAAATAAATTAATCCGTCGAGACGATCTATTCTCTTCATCCGCAATAAACAGGAAAAATCACATAGTAGACCAAATTTAAGTTTATAAAATGTTGTCCTCCTCCTGTGCCAGCTGCTCAAGTTGACTCGGTAGACTAGTCTCACACCTTCTCGCTCATTCCACAACCCTCCATGTCGTGTCGAACTCCAAAAAAAATTGATTACATAATTTTTATTTTTTTTTATAACTTCTTAAAATAATTTTCTCTCACGCCCCGATGCTTCCTCGAATTTAGAAAAGAAGGTACCACTATTATTATTTTGTTACAAATTTTTTTTTTTTTTCCCCACAGCTGAATCGTAGCTGCTTTTCTTCTGCTCGTAAGTAGCCCGGGTCTATGCTAATATTATCCTCGGCGATAGAGGCCTCCACTGGGGGTTAACTACACTTCATTTCCCCGCACGAGCCTCGCGTTGCTTTGTCCAGCATATACACGCTGAAATCTCTCTTCTCCTATCCACGAATTACACATAAATCAAGTAAAGTGAAAATCATTTCTTGAAGTCGCGATGTGCATTATTCACCGGAGGTACCTATCATAGACCCACACTGACCATCTGGCCCCACTGCTAACTCACGAGTCACTCCCCATTTCTCTCTGTCCAGCGCTGTGCTTGACTCGTCGCTTACCGCACATGCGCGGTAGCTAATTCCAACAGTCACCGCCGGCAGCGCTACACGGATTAGCCCGTAGCTAGTGTACAACTCTCGACCCAAAACACTAATAGGTGGCGCGATAAGTCACACCTTCCGACAACGCGCGGACACGATCAAAACAAAAAAAACATTTATTTGTGACGCCGTCACAGGCGTCACAACCTGTCACACATGCACCTGTCGGACAGGTGCACAACAGGTGCACGACAGGTACACGTGCACCTGTCGTTTGTTGACACTGTCCCAGAACCGGCGTGCTCCCCCTACTTATTTATATATATATATAAATGTTTCTGAAAAAAACAGTAAAAAGATTTTTTTAAATAATTATTTATATTTTCTAAGATAATGAAGCCTAAGAAAAAAATAAACATATAGAAACTATTTTACAATTTTGCGAAATTCTACCCCTAAAGGGTAAAAAATGAGATAAATATGTTTTTACGTACACTATTATACATATGAATCTAACCCAGCATACAATAGATATTGATTACCAAATCTAAACATATAAGAATACCAATTACAATTTTATAATTTTGCAAATGCCTAAGTCATGTAAAACAGGTAAGAATGTTTTTTTTTTTTTAAAAAAAAAAAAATTAAAAAAAAAAAAAATTGAACACTTCCGAATTAATTAGAACAAGAGGGAAGAAACTAAGAAGGAACAACTTGCATGCAGAGTTTGGTATGGTATTTTTTTTAATTTTCAATATTTTGCTATAGTTAAGGTATGAAGGATTGATATTATTCTTTTAACATTAAAAAATATAATCTGATCAAATCAAACCTATTTTAAGATATTGGCAATAATAATTGATAAATATACCTTAAATAAACTACCTTCTCTTATTCAATTTTCTTTTTTTCAACATGATCACTTGTTATTTTGTTATTGACAATACTGCTAGCACTAGAGAAAACATGTTCACTGACAACCTCAGTTGCTTGTTTTTTCTTGAAGATTGACCAATTTTTTTTTTGCTTTAGGATGTTTTATTATATGCCTCCTTGTTGAACCATATCCAGTTTTCAGGACAGAACGGTAATAGTGCAATGCAATCTGTTATTAAGTAATTTCTTAAAAAATTTCCGAATAGATGCTGAATTAACACTTGGATCACCTTTGCCACTACTGCCTGTAATGCCACACATTTTTATTTCATAAAATTAATCATAAAAAATAGAGATGTACGAACCTGCAAATTTTTAAGTCGAGTCGAGTCGAGTCGAATTTTACAATAATTAGTTCAAGTCGATTCGAGTCGAGTTTGTAGATCATAAATTCAAGTTGAGTCGATTCGAGTCTGAATTTTTGTTTGAATCTTTGACACTTAAGTCGAGCTTGAATATTTTCACTTTACTGCTAAGAGTTTAGATGGTAGTCTTGTTATATCATGGCCCACTTAATCAAATATATTTCAAATACAAGTATTAATACAAATAATTCATTTAGTATAAATTCTTAACTGATATAATACAATTCAATAATTGAGGTATAGAGCATAGAATAAAAGTATTTTCGGAATCTTTAAATTTTATTTAACAAATATCGCCTAACTGTGAAAATTAAAAAATTCAATATCTCCTAAAGTATTTGGAATTTCTTATATCCGCCGGCTTTAATGAAAAGAGGAATTTAAAGAGCATACAATAAAAGTATTTTCAGATTTTTAACATTTTTTTTTCTCGCAAATACCGCTCAACTACATATTTACCTTATTTTGGACCAAACGAGTTAGCTGCGGCCTGCAGCATTCACGAGTCAATAAAAAACAATGAATATAATTAAGGCTTGTTGGCGTGAAGGTTAGGGTAGGTTGGTTTCACAATCATTAGAACATTTTTGAAAACTTTCACTTATGGGAAGTGTAAGGCCGTGCTACAATTGGCGCAACTTTACAATAAATGTTCCCATAACAAATATAATACATTTAAAGATTATTGCTACAACACTAACGCCGTTACGTTGCCGGCCAATCGCACTTCCAACCAATACATGCTTTTGTATTTGTATTGAATAGTTACACTTTATAAAATACTTTATACTTCATAATTAATTTTAACTTGCCACTTAACTTGAATAGCAAACAATTATACAATATGCAATCTCGCCGAACGTAATAGTGTAAACAAACACGGAAAAAAAATTCATGTTCGCCAACCTACACTTCCTAAAATTAGTGGAGCAAAGTTTTTTTAAATGCCATTTCGTGATTGGTGGCGTATCAGTCGCAAACATGCGCACAAATATAACGCTACCGTTAATTTATTATTGTAACGTTGCGCCGATTGTAGCACGGATTTACTAAAAAAAAAGTAATATTTCTGCCGATATTATGATTATAAAATTTAATTCGTGTTTTATTTATTAAAAATGTGTTCGTCTTCTTTGCTATGTGGTCACACCTGTTAAGTTGGCAATATGTAAAACTAAAATATAAATAATATGGCCGATTGTCGTCATTGTTTGAAAGTACGTGTTTCGGTCTTACGTACGTAATTTTTAGTGTCGGCCGAAGTCACGTAAGGAGATATTAAGAATTTATTGTATTTCAATTTTATTATATTTTATCATCGAGTTTTACCCGAATTTCCTTTTGAGTTTCGCCCCGTCGAGTAAAATAAACTCGAATGCCGAGCCGAGCCGAGCTGATGCTACTCGCTCGACTCGACTCGAATTTTCAAGTCTCGGCCCATCACTAATAAAAAATTATCATGACCACTTTTGAATCACATTCACATAATCCGCAATTTACTTTTGATCATACATGTTGACCAAAAAAAAACCTAAAACCACTCCAATGTTTCTGAAAATCGAACAGAAATATTTGAAAGTAAGATGGCATCTTTCAGTTTCTTTGTTAAAAACGGAGTTAGTATCATTCTGAATGTCTTGCGTTTGGCAACACTGTTAATAGCTGCTCTCATGAAGTTCATTTTCAAACATAACCTAACGATATGATAAAGATTAGTCACAAGTAAAAATAAATAAATTAAAAAATATGTTTAAATCACACTAAGTTTTTATTTTTAACATCATTTATGAATGAGTATTGAATATTACATTTCACAGATAGGGCTTGTGTGTTTTTTTTTGTGATATCTTTGTGCTTTGTCTGGTCAATACACATGTAAAGTTGCTGTGACGTAGATGGAGACGATAAAGTAAGCATATAATGTTTTTATAATATAAAAATTAGTTTGCCAGCTGGAGGATTTTCCTACTAAACAGAATTGGTTTTCCCCGAGTTATTATCCTGAGGAGAAATATTATTTTCCTCAAGTTCGGGAATGGTCTCTTTCACGACTTTTATTTGGGATCCCAACCACAACTAAAATAAATAAATACATAAATAAATAAATAAGTCACTACACAAGAAAAATAATATCTTGTAAATTTACTAATTTTTTTCAGGACCAATTTTATGACTTTGGTGAAGCTGTAAACACAACTGATTGATCGCAACCTACACAGGACATGCTTCTGCACACCCACAAGAGCAGGGAAGCAGCTCGACAAGCGGAGTGAGACGCACCTTCTGGGAGGCCAGGTACAGCCTGACGTGGTCGATGCGGTCCGCCACGCCCTGCCTGCGCGTCTCCAGCGCGGCCCTGCTGGCCTCCAGCCGCTGGACCTCCTCCCTGGAGTGCCGCAGCTTCCCGGGCACGCCCCGCTGCTCGTACGCCTCGATGTCCCTCTGGAGCTTCTCCGCCTCGTCCAGCTGCTTCTGGGCCCCGCCCACCTGCCCCGGACACAGCACCGGCGTCGCACTTCTTCCCCCACTCATCATCCAGTTGAAACAGAAGCCACCGTGTGATGTGACTATGGCCGGTCTTACTTGACACAACCATTTTCTTTTTTTTAGAATACTATAACAAAATAATAAAATAATAAATAACACTTTGTTAAGACTAAGCTACGGGATAAAACCAGACAATCAGAGTTGCATGAAGTTGCATTAGTAAATATGCTAATAATGTAAATAGCATAATTTATTACCAACATAACTAATTTAAACAAAATACAAGATAACACGAGATTTCCTTCCATGATAAATTAAATAAAGAGATTTTTTTCATTAAAATTACCGGATTTAATTTTAAAATAAACCAACTCAATTCAAATATGCCAACTAAGCAAGTGAAAGGTAAGTAATTGATGTATGTAATATCATCACTAGATCTGAATGTTGCCACCAAATATAAAATGGAACATAAATTTGAGTTGTCATTTAGTGCTATAGTATGTTTCTCGCTTAGATTGCAGTACAAAGCAAATGGCTTCCACTATCACCAGACTGATATGACCCAACATGTTAGAATTAAAATACTTATTTTTTATACCTACCATCAATAAGTATAAGAAACTATAAATTTTTTAAAATTTTACTATTTGTTGATTTTTCTAAGACCATAAAATAGTGTATTTTGACAGTATTATTACAGTTGTAAATATTCTCAAAGAAAAAAAAATATCCTAAACACCAATTATTATTTCTTAGTAGGAACTATTTTTAGTAGCCGGTCACTATAAATAACAAGGGATTCCAATAATTATGTGCTATGGTCTGTCAGAGCCAAAAATTTTAATATTAAATGATATTAAAAAAATTTATGTCAAAAATAGTTGAAAATAAGGAGGAGCTTTTCAGTTACGTTCTCTTAGAAATTAGAATTGTATATTAATTATCAGTTGATGCTCTTGATGAAATGCAACAAAAAATGTATTTCCAAAATCCTCAATTCAATTTTTTTTTTGAAAAATAAAAACAAATTAAGTATGACAAAACTCTGCTAAGAAAATTATAAAGGAACTTCAAAATTTAGACTTATTAACAAAGAAATTTTATTAAAAGGGAAAAAATATATGTATTTATAGGTCCAGTGTTAAGTTTTGTAAACTTATTATGCAGATAATTTTCTTAAATGGGATTTTCTTAAGAGTTTTACTGTACATTAAAAAATATTTCATTACATTATAAAGTTGTGCCTAAAATGTTTTTGCTCTTTGGGTATATCTGCCAACAGACGAACAGTGCACTGAAATAGAAATGTCTTGATAAAACTAATCATTCAGTACTTGTCTTCAGAAAACACTATTTTGATTAGACGTTAACAGAAATGTATTTGCAACAATTACATTTGGGGGACAAGAAATGGCACATTTGAGATTGTTTGTGTCTGTGAAATAATAACAGGTTTGACATAATCTTTATAACAGTACACACATTATGGTACTTTTAAAAGTTAAGAATAGTAAGTTACAAATTTTTATACTGCAGTAGTGTATATTTCTGTACTAGTCTGCACTTTAAGGGCTGTACACGATTAAATTTAAGTTTGATTCACAATTACAGCTCCAGTGTAACTAATGCAAATATTTGACAATTATGTCAATAAAATAGCAGATAAGAGAGATTAACAGAAAACAAGTTAACAGTTTTCACCTCAATATAAATATACAATATGGTTTTCTGTAAAGTAATTTTTTTTTTGATCTCTGGATGACTTGAGAGAAAACTCTTAAGGTTAAATCTAATTCTGAAAAAAATTTCAATTAATTTTTTAAATGTAAGAAGATATTATTTTTAATTTTTTATTATTTTTAAATGTAGGTGATAATATTAATGTCTAAAAGTTTTAATGGCTCATTCTCAGTTCAACATAATTTTTTTCAAAGTTTTGCTTAGCTGGAGTGTTAAAAATTAAGGCTCACACATTTATATTTTGATATTAGCACACAAAAAAAAAAACCTAATATTTTATAAATCTCAGAAATTAAAGAAATTCCCTATCCCAAAAGATGTTTAACATTTTTTGATTGGTTCTCAGAACCAGAAGACAAGCCATCTCCTACCCTGGTTGAATCACGCAACAAATCAAAATACTAGCTCACCTCACTCCTTTTAGTGTCCAGCTTTCTGCGGTTCTCCGTCTGTAGCTTCACCTTGTCTTCGATGGCAGTTTGCAGTTGTATGTTAGCTGGTTCCAGCCTCTCACTTAAATCATCGATGCTGATAGACAGAACAGCAATGTCTTTTTCACATTCTTCCCTTTTCTCCTCCAGCTGTCTGCGCATTTGCAGGTCGCCTTGTATCTGAAACAACCACAATTTACGACTAACACAATCATACACAAGAATGTGGAGATTGCAAATATCATCTTCAAATAGTTACAAATTCTTTTAATTTGCCCTTATAATTTAGGATGAAAATTTATTTGAACAATATGCAGTCGCAAAACATATAATAAAAATGATTGGCTTGTATTAACAATTCTTGGGAAATAATTTTGAATTTAGTAACATTATTCTGTCTTATTGAAAAACATAAAAAAAGTATAAAACACAAATCCAAATCAATGTAATTTTGCATTGATCCTGATCCTAACAACTTGACATTAAACTTTATCTATAACAAGCACATAAACAGCTGTGACAGTGTCATCACTCTGGCTCTATCTCACACTCTCCTCTTCATTTAAGAAAGTACACTAATCCCTCACTTAGCACATCTTCAGATTGCGCGAATTCATTTAGCGCGATGTTAATTTTACTGTCCCAGTCTTGAATAGCACGTCTGTAAATTTCAGTTAACATGAAATCACCAGAGAAAGAAGAAGAAGAAGAAGAAGAAGAAGAAGAAGAAGGAAGAAAAAAAACTACCTCAGGCATGACACCACAAAGTCTGTTTCAACTTCTGTAAACAATAGATGTGCCGTGGCATACAGTTAGCCATACAAGGGGGGAAGAGATGCACGCGCAGGTTTGACTATGCTATCGTGTTGTACAAACATCAGTTATGGCAAGTTGAGTTGTGGCTATGGAGTGTAAAGGACCAAATGTTTTTACGTCCGCGCATACGCCGCGGTGCTGTACCGTTGTCGCCCAGCCACAGACCAGGCCGTAATGAGCTTCAGTTTAGCCAGTGTTAGGGAGCTCACACAAACACACAGGAACGTCTGCCCACTACCTGCCGGTAACTGTACGTGCCTAAGCACCTGCAGTTAGAATCATAGTGGAATCATGGCATCCAAGTGAGAGTGTAATGCATCGTGTTCAAGTATTTGAGATAAAACTGAAAATATTATAGCATGCAGAAAGTCATGAAGTCCACACATAAGTTGGTTGCACTTTAGTTTTAAGCAAGTCAACTGTTTGCACAATCGTACAAAATAAGGACTCTATCAAACATTTATATAAATCTGATGCTGTTGGTTGTACTAGCGGGAATATATATTTGACATTAGATACCGGAACAAAAACAAACAGATGATTTACGTGGAAAAGGTTGTTAAAAGAATGGTGCAATTAAAAAAATTATGGGCCTAACAGGATTGATGTGAACCAAACAATGCTACATGAATAAGCACTTTAATTTTTGAAAATATAAATTTAAATATCGGGACAATAATATTGGTTTCTTAGCCAGTAGAGGATGCTTGGAAAGTTCGCGGAAAGGTACGCGACGTGAGATGGCGGGCATGCCAACCAGCTGACTGGCGATAACTATCTCCCGTTATGCAGTGTCGCATTATTCCTACAAAGTATTCTATGGTATTTTTCAGTCGGATAACGCACGTGACCTTCCGTCACCTATCCACGAGTGGGCACTGACGAAACACACACTACCTCTGTTCCCCCTCTCCACGGCATAGGCACATGGAACTTCTAGCACCATCCAGTTCTTCGCCACACACCATTAAAACCGTAAATAATGATTGCATGCCAACACAAAATATTTAAATAGAATTAAAAAAAATTATACATAAATCTTTAAAATTTAATAAAACTACTAGTTAAAACTTATAAACTAAAAATTAAGTTTTCCTACTTTCTGGTTCTTTCTGCAGTTCATGACTCCTGTTACCAACCTCAATCATTTTTCCAACAAAATTTACCAGCTTAAAAAAAATATTTACCTCACATTTTTTAAAATAAATATTTAAAAAAAAAAATGCACTGTGTCTAAAATAAAACTGAAAAAATGCAACTTTACAAATTACATACGTAAAATTGAAATTAAAACCCTATCCAATAATGGGCAACCACCACAGAATAAACAATAATATGGAACGTGATCTACAACCCTATATAGAATATTACCATGTTTTTGTGAGTATTAATACTTGCCTGTGTAAAAATATCCTAAATTTGTGGACCTCAAATTACCTTCACTGTTTACGTGTCAGAAAAAATACCATCGTGCTGATATCTCTTGTCGGCTGTAGCGTAACCCCACCCCTTAGTAACGTATGAGCCAATTACAGCTGTTCCTGATGATTGTTGTAATTTTTTTTTTTTTTTGGTTTTTCAACCAAACTTAATTTGAGATATTTTGATTTTATTTAAGTACTCACCATAGTTAATACAAATATAAAATTAAAATGTGTGTTATATACAGAGGAAATGAGAATAGTAAATAGAAGCTCAATTTTTTTTTGAATGTGAGAATTTTTTCTATTCCTGAAAATACCAGGAAAAATATTATTCCCTCCCAACAGAAAAAAAAGCAATGCCCTGCGAAAATTTTCCCGAAAGCCTGGATTCCACACACCAACACACACAACCTTTTGGTTTTTACCAAGAACCTTTTGGTTTGTTTTTACCAAGAAAACTTACATCAAAATGGGTTTAAAACAATATTTAAATAGTTCCCAAATAAGTGACATCCCAAGTGACCATAGTCTATAATACTGACATTTAGCATTAAAAGGGGTGGTTATAATAAAAAAAATTTTACACCCAACCTGGAGCAAATATTTTCCTAAAATATATACTATTCCAAAAAGAGGTGGGAGGTATGGCCCTTTGAAACACAAGCATGAGGTTCTCCTGAAGTCCTCAAGGAGTTGCCCTGTTTGATAGAGTTTGCTTATGAGTCCATGCAGTTTGGCCAACATATTTTCACCCGCAGCGAAGAGTAGCTCTACTGAGCCGTCATTGACAACTGCAGCTCTTCCTTTATGCAAGTTCTTAACCACCTTCTCGTGTTCACCTCTTACAAGGGGTCTCCCTCTTCTTAGTACTCATATAGTTAGATAATCATGTATGCATAAAATATTATTTTGAATAAAAAAACTGAAATTTTGAAAACCAACCTTTGAGAAAAAAATTCACAGTCCTTAAATGCATGTAATTCAATGCAAACAATAGTCAGGTCTACAGCCAGTCAAGTTGGCAGCAGCCAATCAAGAAAAGTAATTTCACAACTAAAAATTAATGCACTATGATAAAAATGGTGTCTAATGAAATGTTAATTTTTTTTGAAGTTTGATAAAAAAAAAACCCTAAGATTTGATGTGAAAGTAAAACATACTATTTGTGACAATTTGATAGTTTAATGCGACCGACTTATGCATATAAGTTACTAGGTCCTTTAGCAATGTTAAATTTGGCACCTGGCAGAGACATACTGCAAGTATATATGTTCACTTAAAATGCAAAACAACTATAAATTATTATACAATGTTAATCTATTTTATTGGTTAAAAATGTAAGCCCCATTTATATAACTTTGCGCAAACAACAACATTTCCCAATCTAAGTAGGATTTTCTAAAATCTTTATGATCACACAGCACGGGACAACTTGGCTACATCTCCCTCCCTGGCTCATGCACCAAACATTTCCTTTCCCATTCCCTTTTCAAGCAGCTTCACGCCCAAAATTCCTATCTCACGAAGCTGATTCCAGTATTGCAGGATCCCATAAAACACTTCAGCGTACTAGTCACAAATATTCACTCATGCAATCAGCTACAAAAATAGCAAACATATTAAAATAAACCTGCTCAGTACAATTGCCCACAGAATATAAAAGAAAAATGTGTAAAGTGACACATGGTTGCAGCCACTAACCTTGAGGTGCTTGGCAAACAGTTGGTTCCTGCGGTCTTGGAGGTTGTTGAGCTCCGTCTGGGAGGAGTCGAACCTGGTGCGGAGGTTATCCAGCTCCTTGGAGGTCGCATCAAGGTCTTTGCGCAGCCTGGACTGCTTGTCCAGCGTAGCCTGCAGGCTCTGTGCAGGATCTGCGCATACATCCAACAGAGAAACTTACCGTATTTAATCGCATAATGTCTGCCACCGCATAATGTCCGCACATTTCTTAAATACTTAAAATGGAATTTTTTAAAATTCGCTTAAAGTCCGCACCAGACAAAGCAACCTTGGCCTCCCCTGAAAGGCACAGTAACAAGATGGAAACTTACCGACGCTGTCAACAATGCTTTGACCTTGAGTTGTTCATTTCTCCGGAGTGGTCGCTGAGAGGGTTTGTAGCTTTAAAAAGACTGGCATCACCGTTGCTCTCGGCGGGACTGAAGATGATGCTATTTGGGAAGATAGTGATAACGACGACGGGAGCAGCGATACAGAGGACGGTGACAGCGACGAGTCTGAAGTCGAATAGAACTGCTTTGTTGAGCAAGACTGCTACATTCTTTAGTCACCGTTTTTTTTTGTGGCATAAAGTGTTGTTGAAATGCAGACTACCTGGTAGAAATTTTCTGAGTGCTACTACAGTGTCAATTTTTTTAGGTACCTGAGTTAGGTAGTAATTTTTAATGTATGTTAATTTTTCAACATGTCTAACATCGCGTTTGCTGAGAGGCTTTAATTTTGTTTCCATGTAGATATGATACGCAACGTAAAGAAAACGTCAGCTGTAACAGAATGGACATACATAAATTCTTACATGTCAGGAAGACAAGGCTCTGCTTTGTTTTTGTTAAAAATTCCTGCTCAGCCTTTTCCACGCTCTGCACTCCTTCCCCCGCTTCAGTCAAGCAGGGCAGGAGGGGACACGCATGCACAGACGTCTGCCGGTAATTTTTTTTACACACACAGTGGGCAAGGGACAGGGAGGGAGGCTGGCCGGCGCCGCCTAATGGAGACATTAGACATCTGCCCCGTGCCGTCAGTGGCCATCTCAATGAAAGATTAAAAAAATATCTTTTCACGCAAAGCTGGCTGCGGCTTCTGAACGTAAGAGCGCACACGCAAGTGAGAGAAGAAAAAAAAAAAAAAATGAGTGGCGTCTTCCACTAATCGCCAGCACCCAATTATCTCGACACCTAATATTTTTCAACTGGGACGAGGGAAGGGTGCCAATTTTACGAAGCAGCGTCTTTTTTAATGCAATCCGCGGAACCGTGAGCATACGTAAAATCAGGGTACTAGTAAACTAATTATGAGAGAACAATTTTTTTTTACTCTACACAAAACATGTAAAATTTTGAGGAAAAAATTTTTTTTTCGGACTTCACCTCATAATGTCCGCACCCCATTTTTTTTGGTCAAAAATGTAGCCAAATTACTGCGGACATTATGCGAGTAAATACGGTAATTGCTGGTGAAATCTATCTACACAAGGTTTGCTTTTGTGCTTCCATAAATACACTGGAGTGTCAAGGATGAACATTAAAAGGCTCTGTATAAATTGCTTTTCAATTTGCATACAAATGTTACACTTCTACCATTTGTATTTTTTAAGGTAATTAAACAAGATTTGTAATTGTACTAGTAGCAACGTAGCCCAGATAGTTGCAGAAATCGGGCATATGCAAACAGGATATTGGACAGTGAGGTGGCACTGTTGTCAATGTGTAGAGTACATACAAACGACGATCAAGTAGAAGGCGTATTTGCTGCGTTGCGTTGAAGTGGACAGTGTCGGTTCTACTATACTAAAGCAGCTTTACAAAAAAAGATAAGCAGTTGTGGATTAGAATTGAAGTTGCCCATGGCAAAAATGCATTGCAATGTTATCAAGGATTATCTGAAGCCTCGGCGCGAATGCGTTACCATATGGGAAGGCCAAAATTTTTATGCTGGTCAGATTGAGACTGCGGATCTGCACTCCACAGGTCGGCCATCCATTTCTCAACATCACATTGACATTGTGAGTGGTCTCCTTTCCAAATACTGTCGATGGACTGTCTGGAAAATATCAGCTGAAGTTGTGCTCAGTCATCAAACGATGTGGCACATACTGAAGGAAAGACTTAACATGAGAAAAACTGCATCCTGCTGGATTCCAAGACTCACTGACGTACTGGTATGCACTGGCTTGTAGCCACCTCAACAGATACCGCAATGATGGAGACGCATTTCAGCAGCATATTGTCGCCATTGATAAGATGTGGGCTCGAGCCTATAAGCCTGAATTAAAGCATCAACCCAGTTGGGTGAAGGTAATGTTGATTGTGGCATATGACTACGAGGGTGTCATTCTTACGCATGCTATGCCTCAAGGAGTCACTGTCAACGCAGTCTACTATTGCCAATTTGTACAGCACCATCTGCACCCGGCTGTACGGTGCTAATGTCCATGTTTATTGCGGGACAATCTCCTTATCACGTGCTGACAATGCTCGTTGTCATGTTGCACAAACTGTAAATGACCTTTTGCGATGGTGATCTTGGGAGGTGTTGGTCTTGACATCTGGCAAAAGGAACAAGACTGTTCTGTACATACATTAAAGTCTTATTTCCAGGTATGTTTCCATTACTGTATTTATAACACTCGTATGTTTATGTAATCCAAACAAGTCTGGCCATTTTTGAAGTTTTATGAAAACTAAGATTGTATAGAATTAATTTCATCATTATATCATAAATTATTATTCATTAAGTTAATGTATTATGTACCTAGGTAATTGATTACATACATGTATATGTAAACATTCTGATTATTTGCTTACTATCACCCCTAATCATTCACATATATTTTCAAAAATCACTTATCTGTGGCTATAATAATCATCATGAAATGTATTGTGGAATATAATACAGTGAAAGTCCGTTGTAGCGAATACGGTCTATAACGTAAAGTCTGCTTTAACGATAATTGCCATCGGCACCGTCAGTTTTGCATATGCTGCGTAGGATAAAAATTTCAGAAATAACGAATGCAGCGTGGACTCATTTTCGCTATAGCGATAGATTACACACCTGTAATTTTGCTCTAAAACAATGAGAAAACGTCTAAAATTTCCTTAATAAATGAAAAACAGCTTCGCACAATTCCACGCGTCCGGCAAATGAAACAACGCGCATGACGTGGCCGTACTGTCCATGCCTATAGCATATTTTACAGCTGCATATAACTTATATTCTGGCGGGAAAAATGCTCTATTATTTTAGTTACAGGTTTTAACATGCGCGTGTTCAACGCACCTTTCACTATTCCGGCCTACTGATGCGCCGGCAATGCCGTAAAATGCACAAGTAAAATACTTGTTTAATTTTCACCGTCTTCAACCACAAGAGGTGGTTCCAGAACCAGCGTGTTGCCCACCACGCTTTATGATCGTTGAGCGTTATCCAGTCACCAAACAATAACAAATAGTCAAAGTTTGTTTAACTAATTTAACATTTGAAAAACCAGGCCACCACAATCGCTGATGATGATGATGTTCCAGTTCAAAGCAATAATTGTCACAGGTGGCCAAGTAGTATATCCTTGCTTCTCAGATGGCGAGCATATGTGTAAGGAAAAAGATCACACTTTGTCATTGTGCAGCCTGCAGTGGTGTTTTATACATCAAGCACTTGTATATTCTTTTATACAACAATTCTAACTTCTAATGCCCAGGTTACTGTCCTCCCTATTTGTTACACAGTTTAATTAACAATTTATTATATTATCTCATCATGTTCAGTACTATGGTTAGGATATTTTATATATGATTACTAGCTTTTTAAGTGTTTGTGATGATTCTCTTGCTTTATGGAGAATAAGACAATTAGAGTTCTTTTGAACTATTTGGGTGGTTTTAAAACTGTTATCTATAAACTTTACACAGCAAAAAATTTGCCATCTTAGTACCAAAATAACCTCTGATTTGTGAAATAAAATTTGAAATTGCATTAAGAACTCAAGCAGGCATCCAGTTTAATATTATTACTCAAGTAAAGATACACTTAACTAAAAGTGAAATAAAGAAACATGTAACGACTCAGGATGCCAAAAATCAAACCTTATGCACTGCTATTTAATTTTGGCTGGTTAAAAATGTTTTATGACATCAATGAGTAAACATAGAATATAAATTCATTAGACACAAACATTTAAACATTTCAAAATTATAATTTTTTTCCCTAAATCTTTCTTAAACAATTCCTCTTCTTTAACTTTCCACTCTGTTTCTGCAGTTAATTAAAGCCACTGAGGTTACATTAACTTGAACCTAAAAATAAGGGGGGGGGGGGGGGAGGAACAAAAATTTTTTTTACTGTTAACAATTTAGTAGTCTCTGAAGTATGTGCAGGTTAAGAAATGAAGGAAGGAAAACCACGCACCATCTATCATGTTGGCGACCATGCCGGCCCTGCGCTGCTCCAGCTGGGTGACCTCCGCACGCAGCTGGCTCAGCTGCAGCACGTCGCCAAGAGCACCCTTCGCCACCTTCTCCCGCGTCTGCAGCTCCGACAGTGCTCTCCTCAGCTCCTCCCCAGCCGCAAGTGCCTGCTCCGCTCTCCTGCCTGTCTCCTCCAACGCAGACCTGTGACGAGCAACAGGCGCAGCTGGCTCAGTTGTAACAAATCCCCAAGCGAGCCCTTGCCACCTTTCCCCACATCTGCTGTAGACAGGTCTAAAGACTTAAAAGAGATGCTAATGGTAGCTCCCCTGGGAAATTATTTTAGATGGTTGATTTTACTAAATTTTTTTTTCCCCATTGGCCTTGGTTTATAAATATAAAGTAATTTTAAGTTAATTTCAGAATTTTTTTTAAAGTTTTTTATTTGATTTCTTTGCACTTAAGCACCTATCAAAAATAACCGCCTAGTTACTTTTTGGTAAAGTTGGCAGTTTGGTTTTTAACTTCTTATGTTTTTATAATTATTTTCATTGTAACTGTTTTAAGACATTTTGGTTGATTTTAGTTTTAGCATATATTTTGTTTGGGGCTTAAAGGTGGTAGACTCTAAAAAACTGCAATAATACATTATCCAACTGGCATGCCAATAAATTAAAACTGTTTGCTGTCTCCGCCGCAAGGCGTGGTGGGAGGGAGGGGTGAAGTGTGACGTAGTGGCCACGACAAACGGTGAGTCACGGAGAGCGAGCTGATGCACGCGGGCGGGTGTTTCTGTGGGCCGCGGAAGTCGGTGGAAAACGACAGAGCCGAGCAGTATGGGAGTGATAATGAGATGTAATAAATGGTACGCAAACATTCCAAATGTAAAATCCACGAGTCAAGTGTGCCTGGTGGTGAGCCAGCAAGAAGAATTCGATGGGAACGAGTGTGCGCGCACCCTACCAACAAATCTACAAACCTGGCCAGCCTTAACTGGCTGCTGGGTGGATCGCCAAAAATTCAGTTTTGGCACTGGGTCAGGAGACCTATTGTTTGCAGACACATCTTCAATATGCAAGTAAGTCATCAGCTATAACCCCAAAGCCCTTGCAATCCTGTGGGCAGAATCAGCTGTTATATTTCATGCCCCAGTTTGACTGAACTAGTGCTGCAGCTTCATATCAAAGTGTTGTGCTAGGCGGCTGCTTGATAATTAAATTTAAGGATATTGAATGTGCTGAGCATGACCAAGAGAACAGTTTTAAGTAAAATTAGAAACTGTGCCCCTGTAATGAAAACGTGCCATACCGTGTCACACAGAATAACACGACCTGGGTCTAATAAACTGAAAATTATTTTATAGGACAATTTAATTAATAAGTATGATTGTAAATAGTTTTTCTGATTTATTTTCCAAGAATAGTTTATTTTTTAGGTAGTTTAAGTATGTTAATGGATCAATAGAATAACAAAATTTGCAGTAATTATAAGTGCAATACATATATAAAACATGTACCATTTAAGTAATATTTTATTCGACTTTTTTGAAAACGGGTTGATCCAGCGTATTATAAACAAGCATTGTTTAAACTTAGATTCAGTGTTGAATAAAATTTGGAACGTATTTTCTAGTTGCGTAATTTCTTTTAATAAGTCTATTGTATTTGGTTCTTAGCTTAAATTTTTAGTATATGAATGTTTTGCTCTGCTTTTCGAGGCACCTGCTTTAAGGAAAAGTTAGAAAAATCACAGGTTAAAATTATATATATATATTTTTTTTTTGGGAGGGGCGTTCACAAGGCGGGTGTCTGAATTGTGGTGGTTTACACTTGAGTAAGTAAACCATGAAACTATAACTTCGACAGTGTCCTCCTCAAGTCTTCCCCAGTTGCCAGTGTCACATAATATTGAGATTTTACACCAACATCTCCTTGCTGCCATCCCTGCCCACAACTTCACTGGCTTAACATACCTAACTTCAAATAACAATTAGCTGGACTGTCTGTTGCACATGTTTTACTAAGTATGTACAAAGTCATGTGCTGTAATATCTGAAAAATGTTTGACAGCACAAGATGTAAAAAGAACTTACACAGAACATTTGCCTGGAATATTTCTTAATAATACTAATAATAAAATGCAATGAAACTAAATTTCTTATAATTTCCTGGGAATGTACAACCATTTCATAATCCTAATTTTTTAGTTGCTTAAAATCCGTGACAATATTTTGATTCATTGTGTTACAATTAATTAGCTTTTAAAAAATTATTTTATATCACATTTTCTTCTAATACAATAACAAAAATCTAAATTGAAGTAAAAATTAGTTTCACATTATGTTTGCACACTGCTAGTAACAATACATACAAGTACATACACATTAACTTATACAGTAGCAGTTATTCAAGATGCTTCATTCAGTAATAAATACATCCCTTAAAACTAGGCCTGTGTTAATATTAGTATTTTGTTTGAATCGATAATGAATACAAACTTCAAAATATTTGCGAATACGACTACTGAAATCAAAAGTAAGAATGAAAATTGGAGCTAAAAAAAAAAAAACTTCTGGCCAATTAGACAAATAATACACAAGTGAAAGGTTGGTTTTAAGTTAGTCTGCTACAGTAAATATAAAAAAAAATTTTGTTAAAATATTTAACTTATGAAATAACAATTTTATTAATTATGCAACTAACCTAACTTAACCTTACCTACATTGTCCTAACTAACCAACCAACAAACCTTTATTTTCAGTTTCTATTCGCCTTATTTTCCACAACCTGCTAGTCTCCATATTGACACAGAAAATTTTCATGAACCGCAAAATACCATGAATTCCGTTGCAATCTATTTTATGAAAAGAGTGATTTTTTTTTTAAATGCTGCACCCAAATTAGTGATTGAATAAGCTAATATTGACATATTTATACCCTAGTCATTCACGAGTTTTTAGTGTTAACAGCAGCCAAGTAATTTGTATTTTAGTTCAGCAATTTAGATGTTTATAAAAACAAATTTTTGCTAATTTCACCTGTATTTCCTCTTAATTAAATTTTTAAAATATATTTTTGAGTCACATCTGTTTCATCATAGATTTATATACAGCAAGTTAGCTGCTACTGTATCACACGGTGTGAGATCAAAAGTGACTAGATTGATTTACACGCAGTTGAAACTATGATTATTTCTTTAAACTCCCATCTCAATGGAGTGTTTGTAATTGTGGTGTTATAGTTTTTGGCTGTTAATGTTTGTTAATTTTTCCCCCTTCCATGTGTATAATAATTTGTTTTCAAGTTTGAAATTTCAAATATTCAGTGTATTAAATTTTTTACGCAATTTTTTTCGTTTCTCTTTAGCGAGACAGTAGCGGAAAAAAAACTTTCAATAGTACTAGTTGCATATTTAAAATGCCACTTATGGTTTATGTTTTTGATTATGAAATCCCATTAAACAACAAAAAAGTGTATTTATATCGCACAGAGGACTTAATCTCCGCAGTAAATGTTGGTAAATGACAAACTCACGAGGTATGCTATGTCAAGTATTCATAAGCAAATGAATAGTTGTTATTTCAAAGTGTTAGTATTCGAGGTTGAATCAAATAAAAGTAATTAATTATTTGTATTATATTCAAAATTTTGAATTTTTGCACAGGCCTATTTAAAACCCATCACCCCATTCCTGCTTTCAAACACTAGACTAGATGCACGCGCTCACCTGGCTGCGGGAATGTCCACAGTCTTCAGCTGGCGGCAATGCTTGTGCGCTGGCTGCAGCTGCAACAAGTTGTCATACTTCTTCTGGAGCGCCTCTAGTCGACCCTCCTTGGCTCGCAGCAGAGCTGGCACTGCACTCATCTTGCCCGTCAGCTGCAACCATACAACAACACTCCTGCCACACTGTTTGAGGCAAGTAGATTTGGATTCAGTCGAGACATGTAAATAAATAAATAAATAAATAAATAAATAAATATATTAAAAATACCTTGCCTTACAAGAATTTAGCACAATTGTTCTTTATAATTCCTTACTGCAATAACATATGTTTTGCCTGCAGTTATTTCTCTAAGCGTTGGGGTTGTTTGATTATTCATATTTTGTTTTAACCCACCAATGTTAATTTATGTTTTTAAGCTTACATTGTGTTATAAGAGGTTGAACTTACAAGGCTGATTGCTAATGGTGGTTAGGCCCTTTTATTCTGATTATATATTTTATTTTGTCGGTGTTATTTTCATTTTTACACCATATCTTTGAGAATAATGAACAGCATTTTAAAAAAGTTTCCATTTTGGAAAACTGAAGTAATTGTTCCATATTTGTACCAAAAAGATATCTGAAAACTAGCTCCTGTATGAAAGCCTTCTGGTTAAGATCAAGATACTTATTGTAAGCAGTGGAAGCCGTTATTATATTGATCCGACGAATATCTGTAATATAGATATTTATAATTGTCTACTGTTACAACAAATAAAAAGAAGTCAAAGGAAGTGCCATTCAGCTGACATTCTACATTTTTATAACAAGAGTTTGACATAATTGAAGAATAATTACGAAACTTTTTAAAAAATAAATAAATTGTCTTAAGGTACTACAACGTCAAATGAAGAGGTACAGCATCAAGAGAAAATCCTAGACCTGTCTGTCAAATATACAGCTGTGACTAGCCAATTACTACAAAGCCGCTTGATAAAAGAAACTACAAAGAATCTACGTCAGTCCAACTCCCGAAGGAGGGATGTCGTTCTGTTGGCGGAGTAACACGGAATAGCAGACCTCGAGGACATCACTGCAGAGTTGAACTTCAATTCCTGCTGTATCAGCAGTAGTCGATCCAGAACTGCCAAACCTGAAGGAAGTACGTTCCCGTCATCCGCCGTTACAGTTCGACATTGCAGAATGGAGACCAAATCCAAGAGGGTCATCGACGTCACCACATTCCGGTATACGTCTAACTGAGGTGGGTCGTTTTCCCCAAGTAAACGCCTGAATCTTCGTACCCCTTATTATAGTCGAACACAACACTATACTTCCATGATTTAAAGTAGTTATCTGTCCCATGACAATATTGTTATTTTGAATCAATTTACTTAAAAACTAGTGAACTACCTTCTAAGTTCCACCTCCATAAATGTTAAGTAAGAACACCATAGATGCAGAACATGTAACTGATCTCCCTTTGATTATGAGAAATATGAAATAATCAAATAATGATTTGCAATGTTTGTTTTGATAGCTAATCGAGAGAATTAGCATAGTATTGACAGAACTGAGCCCGTGCTAACCGAAACCACCTGTTGTTATTTAAATTAGAATTAAGAAAAAAGGTTTATGAGTGATAGTGTTTATTGTGTACATTGTTTATGTTTTTGTGGAAGAGTGTGTTGTCACCGAGTACTCTGACCCTTGATAATTACACACAATATTCTACACTTAATTTGCATTTTATTCTAAGATTATTTTATGATCCTGATAAAATGTTTAAACATAAATTAAATATTGAACACTATTACCTTATTTAAATTTCAGGTTAAAGTCATAGAGATTATGACAGTTCTGTTCATTTCACTTGTGCTGTGGTTTTGCGTTTAGAGTAGAAAGGTACACTAGTCAGTACATATATGTCTTTCGAACTATTACCTCAAGGGGCAACTCCACAGTTATTGACACCCAATGTATACGCACAAGAAGAACGATACTAGCAATATATCTAGTCCAGTTTCTGACACACTCTGTAGGCATGAGAAGAATGATTGTTACATAGGTTTAGCAGTTTTTAGCACTCAACGAGTACGCAAGATAGGATTTAGTACTACTGAATTATGTCAGAAGAAGGACGAGAACCATACTTTTTGAGGGGAAGTAAAGATAGTTCTAGCTCAAACTCTGAGAGAGATCCTAGAGAGATGATAGAAGGCGAAGATATTGAACAGGGTACTAGCATGGAAACGAGACGCGAAATGGAGGAAATAAACGTTACACGCACACAACAGGAAGTAGGAGCAGCAGTGACGGTAGTTGGAGCTCAAACAGTGATGCTAGAACAACTGTTTAAATTTATGCAGGAAGATAAACAGGAACGTGACGTAAGGAACAAGAGAATAGCAATATATTAGAGAGCTTTAAACAAGATAGCAGTGGAAACGAAACAGATTCAAGCAGAAGTAACCCAAACACAACAAGAAATGGAACATAATTTTTCCATTGTTCAAACGCGTATAGAAAAGTTAGAAAACACCGTACCTTGTCTGGATGAATATGTTAACAAGACATTGAAAGAACACCAAAGTAAATGTAAAGAAAACTCTATAGTAGAACCCCGATTTTGCGAACACGGATTTAACGAAAACAGCGATTTAACGTAAAGGTTTTCAGGAACCATCAAAAAACACCAATTTATTAAAATAATAATATATATTTCCAAAAAATGAAAGTAAATTGTAACGGAAACTTATTAAAAATACACTCTGTGGTGTCAGTAATAGAATGGAGGTACTTTATATTAATATGTGCCTTTGCATCATCTGTCCAAACACGAAAAAATAAAAAAAATTGTTCAAATTGCTTAAAAACTCCGGGCGCTGTAACTGAATTGCGTAGGTAGGTGTGTGCCATTTCGCGCGCCTGGATAGATAGACTGTCCGCGACACATGACGTCATGAAGGGTTTCTTTGTCCGCATCCCCCTCCCCCTCCTTTATCCTTGGCTTGACTCACCACGTTATCTTCCAATGACGCCCGCATAGTAACAGTGCTAGCCAATAATCACACGTTTCCAAATATTCCCTTTCCCATTCTCCAGGTTTTTTCAACTTGTGACCACGTCACACCAATACGCCATTATCATTATTCTCAGTAAGAGCTTTGTGCGCAGTGTTTAGTTTTTGGAATACATTTTTTATAATTGCTGTTCGGACTTCGATTTTATGCTTTTCTTCTTAGATTTTGACTACAGATTGCGATTGGAATTAACTACACTGCCTGTTCACTACCTGCTTAGCTTTTTTATTGGTACAGTAGAATCCCGCAGATGCTTTTCGTGCGTGCGGGCAGGTAAGATAACATGACAGTTGAGACGGTTTTTCGTGCGATAGTGGACGCGCCGAGCTCGGCTAGACACTGCCGCGTGCATCGGCGGGATTCTACTTTACATGACTTTATTTACTGTTTTTGGATATTGGCTTTGTTACGTTTTTTTGACGATTCGTTTATGTTACTGGTATTATAACTGGACAAAACTGAGACACGGGCGGTGGAGCTTTTATTTTTTTTTCTGCTAAGCTCGCGTATATTGGCTGGCTGCTGATGGAAGGTCACGAATCTGGGCGAAGCGTTGAGTGTGTTATACTGCGCATGCGCAGCTCAGCGAACAGAGAGCTGCGGCTACGCCGCGCCGTAACAACAGCTGACCGAGTACAATTAATTACCTTTCTCAGCGTACGGCGCGCTATTGATGGTAAATTTCCATCAATTTGCGGCCATTTTTTTTAATTTTTTACTGTGACGCAATGTGTATGTAGCTCGTATTTGTTATAAACGCTGCAGGTTGCGACTGTATTTTAATAAACTTTAACGTATTTCTTACACTTTTCATATTTTTTTTGCCTAATTTTTCACGGTTTCTGAAAATCTGTACGTACGACTGAGGTGTACGTACGAACCGGGGGCCGTACGAGCGAGAGCTGAGATAGCACGGTAGCACAAGATATCGGCGTCGACCCTGTCTACGATATAGAAACGTAGGGACGCGATTATGAGTGCGGGGGTCATTGAAAATCGGTAAATCGGATTTAACGAAACATCGATTTAGAGTAAACATTTTCGGTAACAATAGCACTTCGTTAAATCGGGGTTCTACTGTAGTTGTAGTTTGTCAAGAATTAGAGATAATCAACAAAGCACAAGAAGATTTAGGAGGTAAAGTGAATAGAATGGAAGTCAGAATAGATGAAATGGAAATAGAAGTGAGACAACACACTGCGTTATGTACGAGACTCACAGACATGAATGAAATATGCGGCACCACGAGAGGAAACACCAGTGTAGCCAGTTCTACAGAGGTCAATGTAGAACAAACCGCCACAAATAGGACTGTTATACCTATGTCTACTGATCCCATGTTAACACTACACCACCCGGCTAGGAAATGGTGGGACCATATTCCGACGCATGCAGGAAAAAGCACTGAAAATCCTAAGATATTCCTTAGACAATTTGAAGATTATTGCACTATGTTTAATCTGACCAATGCGGAGAAACTAAAATGTGCCAGCCATTGTTTCAAAAACACTGCATATTTTTGGTGGGAACTACTCCAAGACACAGTTACCGAGTACAATTCTTTCCAAAAAATATTTCTTCAGCAATTTTGGAGTACTAGAATTTAAAGTAATCTCAGGATAAAACTACACTCTGAAAAATTTGAAAACAAGAAATTTCAAAATTTTGAATTACACATAAGTGACATATACGAACATACTCGCTACTTAGACAGCAATATGCAAGATGAATTCATTGCCTTGATTCTGTCGCAATTGCCAGTTAAGTACCAACTCCAAATAACGGGACCACAGTATAGCAGAATAGTTGACTTTAAACAACTACTTACATACGACAGACTTGAAAAACTTGACCGGACTAACACAAGCAAAGAAAATAGTGAATGAAAGAACCCTAATCAGTCCGCACTGTTATATCTGAACTGGCGAAATAAAAGGGACGAACACACTAACGTACAGAAACCACTGCAGGTAAACACCTTAAATGTAAAGTACTCTAAGAATAATTGGTACAATAAAGAGGTCGACAATGTAATTACAATTACTGGAACAATCAAGGGAATAGAAACACGAACGATAAACGACAGGATAGTCGTGAGTATGAACAACCGCCGAAGAATCAACATCAGGAAAGGGCAGTTTGGTTTCAAACGAAACAACCCAACACTAAAAATACTAGTGACCAATCTACACCTAATGCAACAAACAAGTCCAGTAATCAATATCACGTTTTCATGCTAACTTTTGTGCCGTCGCAAAAAAGAAACGGTTTCGCAAAAGAAGGACGTGATGCTGGGTAAGGAAGAGCCACCATGTATTTTATTCCACCGGGCAATGAGAATACCAACATTACATGGCCGCCAACACAAATAAACACGATTACATTCAAGGAAAATGAGCGTGAATTTTTACTAAACAAACCAGGTGAAGCTGCAGTTCATTTGAATGAAGCCTTAAGTTCCGAAATCATACTCACTGTAAATGGAGTCAAAATAATTATTTTATTGGATAGTGGTGCGGAAATCTCATGCATCAGTGATGATTGTGTTTGAACGATGGAAAGTACAGTGATAATTTGCCACAAATACTTGTGGCGAATTAAAAGATTTTGGGAGTAACGTCGAGGGCTAGTCCCATTATAAATCGACAAACATTACTAGAAATAGAGGGCTTAGGTAACACAAAGCATGTGCCCGTGATAATCATAAAATGTTTAGCCAAGCCCATTATTTTAAGTGTAGATTTTCTTACCACCTGTAAAATAATATTAGACCGGTAGATGGTTGGTTACGGTCATGGATAATCTAGTACTACTACTACGGAAAAATGGGAAATCACGGATAAATGTATTTCCCTTATTCACAAAGAAAATTATTATGCGTATAAATGTACCAATATTTGGATACTATGATAGCGACAGAAGAAGATTTAAGTAATGTCGTAACCGAAGTCACAATGATTGAAAATCAGTGTAAAAAAGTTTTTCCAAGTTTTAAAGAATTATCGAAATGTATTTTCAGACAAGCCAGGGTTAAACAATATTTATCAGGCCAGTATAGAGATCAAGCTGGGTGAAAACTTTCACAAAAAGTCCTACCCGATTCCAGCCAGGCATTTTTCAACGACGTGGGAGAATGACAAACTGCTTATTAACAGATATTTACACTGTGCGAAAAACACTTTAATGCTGTTTTGTAATAAAAAAGCATGTTCCATATAAATAAGTAGGAGATGCAATATTTCTGGTATGTCAAACCACAAAATGTGTGGCTACCAAAATTAAATGAATTCAATTTTACTGGTTTGTTTGCTGATAACAGCTCATGCATTACTTCTTACAATCAATATATGTTAGTAATATATTATGAAAGCTACTATCTAGCAGATGGGCCCAAAATCACATCAACAAACTAGGCTTGTCTCCGCAATTAGAGCTTCTCTCCCATGGTTCCAACTAGTAATGGCCCGATATCCAAAAACCTGATACCGATACCGATTCCGATATTTCCAAATTTACCTATCCGATACCCGATACCCGATATTCCGATAATAGGCCTATCTCATTTCTAACACTGATTCTATAAAATTGTGGTTCTGGAGTATTGTTAGAGACAATAATGAAAAATGTCAAATATTAAAAAACCAAACTTATGTGAATGTATATTATTTTTATTAATTCTAAAATATAGTAAATTCACTTTAATGAAAACTAATAATGAATTTATCATAATGGCCTACAAATAAGCTCTCTTAATTCAAGGTCTTAAAAAATTAAATTGTTTTTCAAGGCCAGATAAAGCAATATTCTGGTGTAGGTATTACCTACAGTATGCAAAAAACATATTGTAACTACAAGGAAACAAACTTCAGATTTTTGTGGAGAAATGTTGAGAAATCTTGTAGCTGTCCGGTATAAGTCTCTAGTGCATTTGCTTATAATGTATGAATCACGAGTCACTGCATGTACTTAGTCCAGTGTCTCAACTGTAATCTACGAAAAATACCGTCCGAAAAACATCAAACTATTGTACCCTTTGTAAAATTTCATCACGGTAAACGACACGCTAGAAAGAAAGGTCTTCAAGTAGCAAATTTTGAGACCATTGTTCAAGTGTATCACTCCATTTATTGGTGCGAAAACATGTTAAAAATGTTGATGACAATTCCGATTTAGTTCTTTATATGTATCGTCCTAGTATAGGTACGTAATATAAGTGATTCTGGTTTTGGTAATATTCTGTTAGTGGAAGAGGATGTTATGTGTTAATGTTGGCAGCATTGTTATTTTTTTAACGACTTCCGTTGTTGTTGTTGTGCAGGCTGCTGATACACTTTGTTTAAAATGTAGACTGTGAAGTCAATCCAATAAAACCATTTATATAGTAACAGAAGTGAACGCATATTACTGTGTTAACTCTAATAGGTTATGGGCCCAGAGCCAGTAGGCAACTTCTGTTCAAGAGATATAGTTGGTTTTATGGAGAATATGCAGTTTTTGGTTAAGGGCTTCATGTGACTCGTGTGTATGGTTATTATCAGTGTATGGTCTTTGGTGAAACATGTCGTATTCAAGTATGGCGAATGCGGCAAACGTACCATTTGGGATTAGACCATTTGATGGTGTAAACTTTAGTAACTGGTTCTATCGGATGAAGTTACTGTTGGAACAGAATGGAGTATTACACATGTTGACAACCGAACCTCCGACGGTAGAAGCTGATCTTAAACGATTTAAGCAAGAAGACGTCAAAGCTAGAAATCTTCTCGTCCAAGGATTGGCAGACAACATGTTGCCGATGATTATGAATAAAATCACGGCAAAAGAAATTGTGGACACCCTAGCAACTACATATGAAAAACGTGGGATGAAATCCATGGTGACTGCACAGAAAGCTTGGCGGAAACTGGAATACAAGAAAGAAAAGCCTCTTCAAGAATTTTTACAGCAATTCGAGTCTATGGCCTCGGAAGTCAAGGTGGCTGGTGGAAAGATTGAGGAAGATGAAATGGTTAATCAATTGTTGGTGGCAATGCCCTCAGATTTTGATAGTGTTGTATCTGCCATGGATATATTGTATAATAAAGATAAGTCGGCTGTGAAATTTGAGTATGTGAAAAATACTCTATTAGCAGAAGAAGAGAGACTTCTGAAGAAAGATGAAAGCCCACAAAACGTTTTTGCAGCATACAAGGGATTAAGAGGACAATCTCATCAGTATTCACAGCATAAGCATAACAAAGGTAATTATGTTCCAGGTAGAAGTTTTAATGGAAAGTGTTATTATTGCAAAGTACAGGGACACATGAAATTTAATTGTCCAAAATTGAAGAATAAGGATACTGCTGCAACTACAAATGAGGTGGAATTTTCTTTTTTGACATCGTTCGATACAGAAAGTTCGTCATGCGGGCATGTGGACAGTGAACAGCCTGCAATGAATGATGGTGAACTAACAGAAGTTATTTTTGTTATTGATAGTGGTGCAAGTTGCCATATCATTAAAAGTTGCTATCAAAAATATCTAAGTGATAGAACTGATGTGAACTTCGACATTAATGTGGCTAAGGCAGGTGAGTCATTGAAAGCTGTAAGCAAAGGAAATATTTCTTGTATGTCTGAAGGAGGTGAAAACATAAAGATTAGGGATGTTTTAGTGTGTGAGAACTTGGCATTTAACTTACTTTCAGTCCGTAAGTTAGAAGAGAAAGGATGTAAAGTAAGTTTTGAAAACTCTTGTGTTAAAATTGTGTGTGGTCGTAAGGTTATGTTGGGACAAGTGTTTGGAAGATTGTATGTAGTTAAGATGCATCTCATACCAGAGCATGCTAATGCAGCCATGGTGAAAGCTGTGTCAAGCAATGTGATGCATAGAAGAATGGGACATTCTTCCAAGTATCCCACTGAGTTATGTGATGTGTGCTTGAAAGGTAAACAAACTAAGCTACCCTATCTGAAGGCTATACCAGAAGAACGCAAAGCAAAGAGAGTACTTCAATGTGTGTCTTCTGATGTGTGTGGAAAAATATCCCCACCAACATATGATGGGTTTAACTATTTTGTGACTTTTATTGATCACTATAGTCATTTCTGTGTCACATATTTGCTGAGAAATAAATCAGAAGTCTTTGAAAAATTTAAGATGTACACAGCTATGGTTGAGGCTAAGTTTAATTCTCGCATAGAGAATTTAAGGTGTGACAGAGGTGGTGAATACGTGTCTTCCAATTTTAAGAGCTTTTGTGAAAAGAAAGGAATCAGTGTTAGTTATTCTATGGCCAGAAATCCATCTCAAAACGGAATGGCAGAAAGAATCAACAGAACGCTTTTGGAGAAAACTAGGTGTCTCCTGCTAGATAGTAACTTTGGCAAGGAGATGTGGGGAGAAGCTATTATGACCGCCACCTACCTCACAAATAGACTGGCTACATCAGCACTGCCGAATGGAATTGTCCCAGCTGAAAGATGGTATAACCATAAGCCTGATCTGTCAAAGATAAAAGTTTTTGGATGTCCTGCATATTCATTCATTCATAAAGAAGATAGAGATGGAGGAAAACTCAGTGACAGATCTAAAAGGTTATTTCTTACCGGGTATTGTGACAATGGTTACAGACTGTGGAATCCTGAAAAGAAAAATGTTGAATTTGCAAGAAATGTGATCTTTGATGAGCTTGGGTATACTGAAAGCCCATCCTCAGGTAGTATTACACATACTGCAACATCAGAAGGTGTTACTTCAAACATTCCAAATGAAACACAGGATGTATGTCCTCAGTTTGCACGAGATGACACACAAATGTATGAAAACAATCAGTCTGATGATGATGGTGATGGTGACTTCATTGGTTTTCATCCTGAGGGTGTGTACGATGAATCAACTGGAATCAGATCTTCTAGGCACAAAAAACTACCAAAGTACTTGGAAGATTTTGAGCTCAACTTTGCTGTCGATGTTCTGGCATTATCAGTATCTTCAGATGTGCCTAACAGTTTCAAAGATGCAGTTAAAGATGCTGGTTGGAGGCAAGCACTAAATGAGGAGCTGTCATCTTTAGAAAGTAATGAAACTTGGGAAGTGGTTGAAGCACCCATGGATGCATCTGTTATTGACAGTAGATGGATCTTCTCTTCTAAAAGTGTGGATGGAACTACGAAGAAGAAAGCCAGACTTGTTGCTCGTGGGTATCAACAGCCAACATTGGAAAATGAAGATATATTTTCTCCAGTTGCCCGGATGACAACGCTACGAGTTCTGCTTTCAGTTGCAGTTGAGCGAGGTCTTCAGCTACACCAGCTCGATGTACGATCAGCTTTTTTGAAGAGCAAATTACCAGTGCCTGTGTATATGAAACCACCGGATGGTGTACAGTGCAGTGACGATAAAGTTCTTAAGTTGAACAAAGCCTTATATGGGCTTAGGCAAAGTCCTAAAGCATGGAATGACTATGTAAATAGTGAATTGATCAACCTGGGTTTTATGCGATCAAAAATTGATCCTTGTTTGTACCATAGGGGTACTTTTTATATCTTAGTGTGGGTTGATGATTTTCTGTTAGTATCAAATTCTGGTGCAGATCTCGAAGACACTAAGTCTGCTCTTAAGTCTAAGATGGGCATGAGAGATTTGAGTTCGAATGAAAAGTTGCATTTTTTGGGCATGGACATCCTCAAAGGTGAGGATGGAAGCTTAATTCTCAGTCAAAGTGATTTGATTAGGAGAGTTCTTGAAAAATTTAACATGATAGAATGTAAACCTAGTAAAGTTCCAATTCAGCCCAAACTTAACTTGTCATGTGATGGAGAGTGTAAGATTAAGGTGCCTTATAAAGAGCTGTTAGGCAGCCTAATGTATCTTACAGTCTGCACAAGGCCTGATTTATGTTTCAGTGTATCATACTTTGGTAGATTCCAAAAATGTTACTCTTACAACCATTGGAGACATCTGAAACATGTTTTGAAGTATCTTAAATATACAGTTAACATAGGTTTGAAGTTAGCAAAGTCATATTGTAACACATTAACTATATCCTCATATGTTGATGCTGACTATGCTTCTGACACAAATGATAGGAAAAGTATTTCAGGTTTTGTAACAAAACTGAATAACAATGTTATCTGCTGGGGTTCAAAAAAACAAGGTGTGGTAGCACTTAGTAGCAGTGAGTCAGAGTACTATGCTATAGGTAGATGTTTAACAGAAGACATTTTCGTACACAATTTGCTGAAAGAAGTAGTAGATGTGGCTGATGTAATTAATGTTCATGAGGATAATCAATCAACCATTAAGATTGCTAAGTCATTAGAGACCAAAAGGTCTAAGCACTTTGATGTACAGTATCATTTTGTCAAAGATCTGGTAGGGAAAGGAAAGGTGAAATTAATCTATGTAGAGTCTGCTGAACAGATAGCAGATATCATGACCAAGGGACTGCCTGCTTGTAAATTTGAATATTTTGTTGAGAAGTTAAATCTTGTTAGAATGTAATGTGGAATTGGGAGGGAGTGTTGATGACAATTCCGATTTAGTTCTTTATATGTATCGTCCTAGTATAGGTACGTAATATAAGTGATTCTGGTTTTGGTAATATTCTGTTAGTGGAAGAGGATGTTATGTGTTAATGTTGGCAGCATTGTTATTTTTTTAACGACTTCCGTTGTTGTTGTTGTGCAGGCTGCTGATACACTTTGTTTAAAATGTAGACTGTGAAGTCAATCCAATAAAACCATTTATATAGTAACAGAAGTGAACGCATATTACTGTGTTAACTCTAATAAAAAATACGTGAAAAGTAATTTCAATACAACTTTAAAACGTACTGCAGAGTTTATAAAACCACACATCTTTATTTATGTTGTTGGCAATGCACTCAATATAGCCAACATAATACCTTTGCTGCAACTTGCCCTACTTAAACACGTTTCATATTTTAGCTTTTGTAAAACTTACATAACGTCTTTGTATAGAACAGCAGTTGGCGACCATGAAACGACACGGAAAGAAAATGCCTGTTATATCAAGCAGCAACTTTATTCTTCTTCATGTTTACTTACGGCTACACCACTTATTAAATTAAATATCATAATTATTTTCGTTTATGTTTTCAATTTATGTACACATAGTGAACTATGAAAATTCATCAAGCGAAAACATTTTGCGAATATCTGAAACAAATTAATATGCACTAATGACTGGGATTTGTGTACACATGGAAGAATTGTACTGTCGGGATGCATTGCAGTATCAGAAAGAAGAAATAGGCTTGGAATTGTTTCAGTGGAAAATATGCTTGGAATTACTAGGTAATATGGTGACGTGAAGAAAGATAAATTACGCCCGCGGAAAATAAGCTTGGAATTACGGTTAAGTTTATGTGAGAAGTATTATTGGCGAGAGCAAAAATTGGTTATCAAAATATCGCAAGTATTTACCGATGTCCGATATTGAAAAATGTGCCGATATTACCGATTTCCGATATTGAATATTGAATATCGGGCCATCACTAGTTCCAACAATCAATAACAATTTTAATACTTGACTAGTTACATTGTTTTTTATAATTAAACTATGGGACTAGATAGCGTTGCATGCTAAAGTACCTCATTTAAAACAAATTCGTATTTAATAATTTGTTGCATCAACTAATGTGTTTCCTATTGAACTATACTGTATGAGCTTCATAAGAGAAAACATTTATAGATTACTCCAAGATTATATTTGTGAGGTTTCACTATTGTTACATTATTTCCTTATACTAAACGGTGAACTACTTGAATTTTTTGAGCACCAAAATTACCGGAGTCAAAATTATGCATTTGGACAGCAACAGCAACAGACGCACACATACATTGTGACCATGACAGTTTTCGCGTTTCAAAAACATTTACCCAAACATAAAATAGACAAAATGTAAACCAAAATACAACTACGAAGTCATAAAGGCAAAACGTAAAGCTAATTAATAATATTAAAAAAAAGTGCATTTTTATACGTAATGTTACAATTATTTGAAAGTCAAATATGATATATATTTCAAAAACTGGCATTATATTATAACAACTCCAGGACTCATACCAAGTATTGGCCGAACATCAGCCATGTACCAAATGAAAGCTGTAACATTTCTTAACAAAATATACTTTTCAGAATTTTTGTCTGGGCCGACACTTTTAATGCCGACGGACAGCAACAAGATCGCGCGCCCTGTTTTCCTTGCAGGCAATAGCTTCACTCGCCCATTACAGGACCTGAAAAAACCATTTTATTTCTCCGTTTAAAACTGAAATATAAAAATCCAACCACAAGGTCCTAAACGCAAGATATGACGGTTTGTATTTAACTAAAAAAAATAGTATTTATTAATAGTATTCTTTAAATCATATAAGGTCAAAGAAGGTACATATTTCAAAAACTTGGATTATATTAAAACGACTCCAGGACTCATACCAAGTATTGGCCGAACATCAGCCATGTACCAAATAAAAGCTGTAACATTTCTTAACAAAATATACCTTTCAGAATTATTGTCTGGGCCGACACTTTTAATGCCGACGGACAGCAACAAGATCGCGCGCCCTGTTTTCCTTGCAGGCAATAGCTTCACTCGCCCATTACAGGACCTGAAAAAACCATTTTATTTCTCCGTTTAAAACTGAAATATAAAAATCCAACCACAAGGTCCTAAACGCAAGATATGACGCTTTGTATTTAACTAAAAAAAATAGTATTTATTAATAGTATTCTTTAAATCATATAAGGTCAAAGAAGGTACATATTTCAAAAACTTGGATTATATTAAAACGACTCCAGGACTCATACCAAGTATTGGCCGAACATCAGCCATGTACCAAATGAAACCTGTAACATTTCTTAACAAAATATACTTTTCAGAATTTCTGTCTGGGCCGACACTTTTAATGCCGACGGACAGCAACAAGATCGCGCGCCCTGTTTTCCTTGCAGGCAATAGCTTCACCCTTCCCATTATAGGACCTGAAAAAACCATTTTATTTCTCCGTTTAAAACTGAAATATAAAAATCCAACCACAAGGTCCTAAACGCAAGATATGACGGTTTGTATTTAACTAAAAAAAATAGTATTTATTAATAGTATTCTTTAAATCATATAAGGTCAAAGAAGGTACATATTTAAAAAACTTGGATTATATTAAAACGATTCCAGGTCTCATACCAAGTATTGGCCGAACATCAGCCATGTACCAAAAGAAAGCTGTAACATTTCTTAACAAAATATACTTTTCATACTTTTTGTCTGGGCCGAAACTTTTAATGCCGACGGACAGCAACAAGATCGCGCGCCCTGTTTTCCTTGCAGGCAATAGCTTCACTCGCCCATTACAGGACCTGAAAAAACCATTTTATTTCTCCGTTTAAAACTGAAATATAAAAATCCAACCACAAGGTCCTAAACGAAAGATATGACGCTTTGTATTTAACTAAAAAAATAGTATTTATTAATAGTATTCTTTAAATCATATAAGATGAAATAAGGTACATATTTCAAAAACTTGCATTTTATAAAAACGACTCCAGGACTCATACCAAGTATTGGCCGAACATTAGCCATGTACCAAATGAAAGCTGTAACATTTCTTAACAAAATATACTTTTCAGAATTTTTGTCTGGGCCGACACTTTTAATTCCGACGGACAGCAACAAGATCGCGCGCCCTGTTTTCCTTGCAGGCAATAACTTCACCCGCCCATTACAGGACCTGAAAAAAACCATTTTATTTCTCCGTTTAAAACTGAAATATATAAATCCAACTACAAGGTCCTAAACGCAAGATAAGATGCTTTGTATTTAACTAAAAAAAATAGTATTTATTAATAGTATTCTTTAAATTATATAAGATCAAAGAAGGTACATATTTCAAAAACCTGCATTTTATAAAAACGACTCCAGGACTCATACCAAGTATTGGCCGAACATCAGCCATGTACCAAATAAAAGCTGTCACCTTACTTAACAAAATATACTGTTCAGAATTTTTGTCTGGGCCGACACTTTTAATGCCGACGGACAGCAACAAGTTCGCGCGCCCAGTTTTACTTACAGGCAATAGCTTCACCCGCCCATTACAGGACCTAAAAAAAACCATTTTATTTCTCCGTTTAAAACTGAAATATATAAATACAACTACAAGGTCCTAAACGAAAGATAATATGCTTTGTATTTAACTAAAAAAATAGTATTTATCAATAGTATTCTTTAATTTATATAAGGTCAAAGAAGGTACATATTTCAAAAATTTGCATTTTATAAAAACGACTCCAGGACTCATACCAAGTATTGGCCGAATATCAGCCATATACCAAATGAAAGCTGTAACATTTCTTAACAAAATATACTGTTCAGAATTTTTGTCTGTGCCGACAGTTTTAATGCCGACGGACAGCAACAAGTTCGCGCGCTTAGATTTACTTGCAGGCAATAGCTTCACCCGCCCATTACAGGACCTGAAAAAACCATTTTATTTTTCTGTTTAAAACTGAAATATAAAATTCGACCTACAAGGTCCTAAACGCAAGATAAGATGCTTTGTATTTAACTAAAAAAAATAGTATTTATTAATAGTATTCTTTAAATTATATAAGGTCAAAGAAGGTACATATTTCAAAAACCTGCATTTTATAAAAACGACTCCAGGACTCATACCAAGTATTGGCCGAACATCAGCCATGTACCAAATGAAAGCTGTCACCTTACTTAACAAAATATACTGTTCAGAATTTTTGTTTGGGCCGACACTTTTAATGCCGACGGACAGCAACAAGATCGCGCGCCCAGTTTTACTTGCAGGCAATAACTTCACCCGCCCATTACAGGACCTGAAAAAACCATTTTATTTCTCTGTTTAAAACTGAAATTTAAAAATCCACCTACAAGGTCCTAAACGAAAGATATGGCGCTTTGTATTTAACTAAAAAAAATAGTATTTATTAATAGTATTCTTTAAATTATATAAGATCAAAGAAGGTACATATTTCAAAAACCTGCATTTTATAAAAACGACTCCAGGACTCATACCAAGTATTGGCCGAACATCAGCCATGTACCAAATGAAAGCTGTCACCTTACTTAACAAAATATACTGTTCAGAATTTTTGTCTGGGCCGACACTTTTAATGCCGACGGACAGCAACAAGATCGCGCGCCCAGTTTTCTTTGCAGGCAATAGATTTACCCGCCCATTACAGGCCCTGAAAAAACCATTTTATTTCTCCGTTTAAAACTGAAATATAAAAATACAACTACACGGTCCTTATCGCAAGACATGACGCTATGTATTAAACTAAAAAAAGAATATTTATTAATAGTATTCTTTAAATTAAATAAGGTCAAAAAATGTACATATTTCAAAAACGTGCATTACATTAAAACGACTCCAGGACTCGTACCAAGTATTGGCCGAACATCAGCCATGTACCAAATGAAAGCTGTAACATTTCTTAACAAAAAATAGTTTTCAGAATTTTTGTCTGGGCCGACACTTTTAATGCCGACGGACAGCAACAGGATCGCGCGCCCAGTTTTCCTTGCAGGCAATAGATTTACCCGCCCATTACAGGCCCTGAAAAAAACCATTTTATTTCTCCATTTAAAACTGAAATATATAAATCTAACTACAAAGTCCTAAACCCAAGATATGACGCTTTGTATTTAACAAAAAAATAGTATTTATTAATAGTATTCTTAAAATTATTTAAATTCAAAAAAAGTACATATTTCAAAAACTTGCATTATATTAAAACGACTCCAGGACTCATACTAAGTATTGGCCGAACATCAGCCATGTACCAAATGAAAGCTGTAACATTTCTTAACAAAATATACTTTTCAGAATTTTTGTCTGGGCCGACACTTTTAATGCCGACGGACAGCAACAAGATCTCGCGCCCTGTTTTATTTGCAGGCAATAGCTTCACCCGCCCATTACAGGACCTGAAAAAACCATTTTATTTCTCAGTTTAAAACTGAAATATATAAAACCAACTACAAGGTCCTAAACGCAAGATAAGATGCTGTGTATTTAACTAAAAAAAATAGTATTTATTAATAGTATTCTTTAAATTATATAAGATCAAAGAAGGTACATATTTCAAAAACCTGCATTTTATAAAAACGACTCCAGGACTCATACCAAGTATTGGCCGAACATCAGCCATGTACCAAATAAAAGCTGTCACCTTACTTAACAAAATATACTGTTCAGAATTTTTGTCTGGGCCGACACTTTTAATGCCGACGGACAGCAACAAGATCGCGCGCCCTGTTTTCCTTGCAGGCAATAGCTTCACTCGCCCATTACAGGACCTGAAAAAACCATTTTATTTCTCCGTTTAAAACTGAAATATAAAAATCCAACCACAAGGTCCTAAACGCAAGATATGACGCTTTGTATTTAACTAAAAAAAATAGTATTTATTAATAGTATTCTTTAAATCATATAAGGTCAAAGAAGGTACATATTTCAAAAACTTGGATTATATTAAAACGACTCCAGGACTCATACCAAGTATTGGCCGAACATCAGCCATGTACCAAATGAAACCTGTAACATTTCTTAACAAAATATACTTTTCAGAATTTCTGTCTGGGCCGACACTTTTAATGCCGACGGACAGCAACAAGATCGCGCGCCCTGTTTTCCTTGCAGGCAATAGCTTCACCCTTCCCATTATAGGACCTGAAAAAACCATTTTATTTCTCCGTTTAAAACTGAAATATAAAAATCCAACCACAAGGTCCTAAACGCAAGATATGACGGTTTGTATTTAACTAAAAAAAATAGTATTTATTAATAGTATTCTTTAAATCATATAAGGTCAAAGAAGGTACATATTTAAAAAACTTGGATTATATTAAAACGATTCCAGGTCTCATACCAAGTATTGGCCGAACATCAGCCATGTACCAAAAAAAAGCTGTAACATTTCTTAACAAAATATACTTTTCATACTTTTTGTCTGGGCCGAAACATTTAATGCCGACGGACAGCAACAAGATCGCGCGCCCTGTTTTCCTTGCAGGAAATAGCTTCACTCGCCCATTACAGGACCTGAAAAAACCATTTTATTTCTCCGTTTAAAACTGAAATATAAAAATCCAACCACAAGGTCCTAAACGAAAGATATGACGCTTTGTATTTAACTAAAAAAAATAGTATTTATTAATAGTATTCTTTAAATCATATAAGGTCAAATAAGGTACATATTTCAAAAACTTGCATTTTATAAAAACGACTCCAGGACTCATACCAAGTATTGGCCGAACATTAGCCATGTACCAAATGAAAGCTGTAACATTTCTTAACAAAATATACTTTTCAGAATTTTTGTCTGGGCCGACACTTTTAATTCCGACGGACAGCAACAAGATCGCGCGCCCTGTTTTCCTTGCAGGCAATAACTTCACCCGCCCATTACAGGACCTGAAAAAAACCATTTTATTTCTCCGTTTAAAACTGAAATATATAAATCCAACTACAAGGTCCTAAATGCAAGATAAGATGCTTTGTATTTAACTAAAAAAAATAGTATTTATTAATAGTATTCTTTAAATTATATAAGATCAAAGAAGGTACATATTTCAAAAACCTGCATTTTATAAAAACGACTCCAGGACTCATACCAAGTATTGGCCGAACATCAGCCATGTACCAAATAAAAGCTGTCACCTTACTTAACAAAATATACTGTTCAGAATTTTTGTCTGGGCCGACACTTTTAATGCCGACGGACAGCAACAAGTTCGCGCGCCCAGTTTTACTTACAGGCAATAGCTTCACCCGCCCATTACAGGACCTAAAAAAAACCATTTTATTTCTCCGTTTAAAACTGAAATATATAAATACAACTACAAGGTCCTAAACGAAAGATAATATGCTTTGTATTTAACTAAAAAAATAGTATTTATCAATAGTATTCTTTAATTTATATAAGGTCAAAGAAGGTACATATTTCAAAAATTTGCATTTTATAAAAACGACTCCAGGACTCATACCAAGTATTGGCCGAATATCAGCCATATACCAAATGAAAGCTGTAACATTTCTTAACAAAATATACTGTTCAGAATTTTTGTCTGTGCCGACAGTTTTAATGCCGACGGACAGCAACAAGTTCGCGCGCTTAGATTTACTTGCAGGCAATAGCTTCACCCGCCCATTACAGGACCTGAAAAAACCATTTTATTTTTCTGTTTAAAACTGAAATATAAAATTCGACCTACAAGGTCCTAAACGCAAGATAAGATGCTTTGTATTTAACTAAAAAAAATAGTATTTATTAATAGTATTCTTTAAATTATATAAGGTCAAAGAAGGTACATATTTCAAAAACCTGCATTTTATAAAAACGACTCCAGGACTCATACCAAGTATTGGCCGAACATCAGCCATGTACCAAATGAAAGCTGTCACCTTACTTAACAAAATATACTGTTCAGAATTTTTGTTTGGGCCGACACTTTTAATGCCGACGGACAGCAACAAGATCGCGCGCCCAGTTTTACTTGCAGGCAATAACTTCACCCGCCCATTACGAGACCTGAAAAAACCATTTTCTTTCTCTGTTTAAAACTGAAATTTAAAAATCCACCTACAAGGTCCTAAACGAAAGATATGGCGCTTTGTATTTAACTAAAAAAAATAGTATTTATTAATAGTATTCTTTAAATTATATAAGATCAAAGAAGGTACATATTTCAAAAACCTGCATTTTATAAAAACGACTCCAGGACTCATACCAAGTATTGGCCGAACATCAGCCATGTACCAAATGAAAGCTGTCACCTTACTTAACAAAATATACTGTTCAGAATTTTTGTCTGGGCCGACACTTTTAATGCCGACGGACAGCAACAAGATCGCGCGCCCAGTTTTCTTTGCAGGCAATAGATTTACCCGCCCATTACAGGCCCTGAAAAAACCATTTTATTTCTCCGTTTAAAACTGAAATATAAAAATACAACTACACGGTCCTTATCGCAAGACATGACGCTATGTATTAAACTAAAAAAAGAATATTTATTAATAGTATTCTTTAAATTAAATAAGGTCAAAAAATGTACATATTTCAAAAACGTGCATTACATTAAAACGACTCCAGGACTCGTACCAAGTATTGGCCGAACATCAGCCATGTACCAAATGAAAGCTGTAACATTTCTTAACAAAAAATAGTTTTCAGAATTTTTGTCTGGGCCGACACTTTTAATGCCGACGGACAGCAACAGGATCGCGCGCCCAGTTTTCCTTGCAGGCAATAGATTTACCCGCCCATTACAGGCCCTGAAAAAAACCATTTTATTTCTCCATTTAAAACTGAAATATATAAATCTAACTACAAAGTCCTAAACCCAAGATATGACGCTTTGTATTTAACAAAAAAATAGTATTTATTAATAGTATTCTTAAAATTATTTAAATTCAAAAAAAGTACATATTTCAAAAACTTGCATTATATTAAAACGACTCCAGGACTCATACTAAGTATTGGCCGAACATCAGCCATGTACCAAATGAAAGCTGTAACATTTCTTAACAAAATATACATTTCAGAATTTTTGTCTGGGCCGACACTTTTAATGCCGACGGACAGCAACAAGATCTCGCGCCCTGTTTTATTTGCAGGCAATAGCTTCACCCGCCCATTACAGGACCTGAAAAAACCATTTTATTTCTCAGTTTAAAACTGAAATATATAAATCCAACTACAAGGTCCTAAACGCAAGAAAAGATGCTGTGTATTTAACTAAAAAAAATAGTATTTATTAATAGTATTCTTTAAATTATATAAGATCAAATAAGGTACATATTTCAAAAACCTGCATTTTATAAAAACGACTCCAGGACTCATACCAAGTATTGGCCGAACATCAGGCATGTACCAAATGAAAGCTGTCACCTTACTTAACAAAATATACTGTTCAGAATTTTTGTCTGGGCTGACAGTTTTAATGCCGACGGACAGCAACAAGTTCGCGCGCTTAGATTTACTTGCAGGCAATAGCTTCACCCGCCCATTACAGGACCTGAAAAAACCATTTTATTTCTCTGTTTAAAACTGAAATATAAACTTCGACCGACAAGGTCCTAAACGCAAGATAAGATGCTTTGTATTAACTAAAAAAATAGTATTTATTAATAGTATTCTTTAAATTATATAAGGTCAAAGAAGGTACATATTTCAAAAACCTGCATTTTATAAAAACGACTCCAGGACTCATACCAAGTATTGGCCGAACATTAGCCATGTACCAAATGAAAGCTGTAACATTTCTTAACAAAATATACTTTTCAGAATTTTTGTCTGGGCCGACACTTTTAATGCCGACGGACAGCAACAAGATCGCGCGCCCTGTTTTCCTTGCAGGCAATAGCTTCACCCGCCCATTACAGGCCCTGAAAAAACCATTTTATTTCTCCGTTTAAAACTGAAATATAAAAATACAACTACAAGGTCCTAAACGCAAGATATGACGCTTTGTATTTAACTAAAAAAAATAGTATTTATTAATAGTATTCTTTAAAATATATAAGGTCAAAGAAGGTACATATTTCAAAAACTTGCATTTTATAAAAACGACTCCAGGACTCATACCAAGTATTGGCCGAATATCAGCCATGTACCAAGTGAAAGCTGTAACATTTCTTAACAAAATATACTTTTCAGAATTTTTGTCTGGGCCGACACTTTTAATGCCGACGGACAGCAACAAGATCGCGCGCCCTGTTTTCCTTGCAGGCAATAGCTTCACCCTTCCCATTATAGGACCTGAAAAAACCATTTTATTTCTCCGTTTAAAACTGAAATATAAAAATCCCACCACAAGGTCCCAAACGCAAGATATGACGCTTTGTATTTAACTAAAAAAAATAGTATTTATTAATAGTATTCTTTAAATCATATAAGGTCAAAGAAGGTACATATTTCAAAAACTTGCATTTTATAAAAACGACTCCAGGACTCATACCAAGTATTGGCCGAACATTAGCCATGTACCAAATGAAAGCTGTAACATTTCTTAACAAAATATACTTTTCAGAATTTTTTTCTGGGCCGACACTTTTAATGCCGACGGACAGCAACAAGATCGCGCGCCCTGTTTTCCTTGCAGGCAATAGCTTCACCCGCCCATTAAAGGACCTGAAAAAACCATTTTATTTCTCCGTTTAAAACTGAAATAAAAAATCCAACCATAAGGTCCTAAACGCAAGATTTTACGCTTAGTATTACACTAAAAAAAATGGTATTTATTAATAGTATTCTTTAAATTATAAAAGGTCAAATAAGGTACATATTTAAAAAACTTGCATTTTATAAAAACGACTCCAGGACTCATACCAAGTATTGGCTGGATATCAGCCATGTACCAAATGAAAGCTGTAACATTTCTTAACAAAATATACTTTTCAGAATTTCTGTCTGGGCCGATACTTTTAATGCCGACGGACAGCAACAAGATCGCGCGCCCTGTTTTCCTTGCAGGCATTAGCTTCACTCGCCCATTACAGGACCTGAAAAAACCATTTTATTTCTCCGTTTAAAACTGAAATATAAAAATCCAACTACAAGGTCCTAAACGCAAGAGTTTACGCTTAGTATTACACTAAAAAAAATGGTACTTATTAATAGTATTCTTTAAATTATAAAAGGTCAAAAAAGGTACATTTTTAAAAAACTTGCATTTTATAAAAACGACTCCAGGACTCATACCGAGTATTGGCCGAACATCAGGCATGTACCAAATGAAAGCTGTAACATTTCTTAACAAATTATACTATTCAGAATTTTATTCTGGGCCGACACTTTTAATGCCGACGGACAGCAACAAGATCGCGCGCCCAGTTATCCTTGCAGGCAATAAATTTACCCGCCCATTACAGGCCCTGAAAAAACCATTTTATTTCTGCGTTTAAAACTGAAATATAAAAATCCAACTACAAGGTCCTAAACGCAAGATATGGCGCTTTGTATTTAACTTAAATAATTGGTATTTATTCTAGTGTATAGGGTTTGCCCTGAGACACGCCTAGGTCCTACCTTAAATTGGCCCCTTTCCCACACACTTTAGCTAAGTTTAATTTAAGTTAGGAAAATATTTCAATTGTCATTCGAGTCAGGCTTTTCAGGGGGGTTTCTCCACGCTCCTGACTGGCTTTAGATACACGTAGAAAAGGGATGATAGTCGAAGTTCTGTCATTTATACTCGATCCTAAAACCGGACGATTCGACGGCCGGCCTGGAAATAACTTCTCATACACTCCAGAGTTCACACATTTTTAAGCATATTACCATGGTGTTCGCAATAATTGGGGTTAATTGTTTCAAAATAAAACAATAATATACCATGTCATGCACTTTTTTAATACACAGTATTTGAATAAATTTTCCCTAACACATAAACCATACACGCTGACGTCATGAGTTTCTCAAGGTAACCTAATTTGGTACGTCTCTGGAGTTATACTTAATTTATAACCCATTTGCAAGAAGTCAAATGAATCGGAAACACATTGTCGAATAAAATTAGTAAGTATTAATTATTATATCTGTGACATCTTAATTATGTTACTTAGATACAGTGTGCTATCTGTACAAGAGTAAAATTTAACATTAGAGGTATGACAATTCATAATATTGTAAGTTTAATTGTACTTTTTTAATAACTACCAAAATACATACAAATTATGCAGATTTTCCTAGTTATATCCACTAAGAACACGGATATTTAATCATATAGGTAATTCATTTATTATTTATAGGGGAGACATTGAAGCAAACATTTTCTTTCAATTATTATACATATATGTGTAAGTATGCATGTGTATATATATATAAAGTCCACATTCGGCATTATCAATATGTATGTAATTGGGAAATTCATACATTGGAAGAATTTTTATAACTTGCAGGGTTATGCGGGATTGTGTAAAAAAAATATGTACCTAACAATGAAAGGTGAGTATGTTAACATTTTCTAAATGAGGCTCAAAGATAAAGTTACGACACATTTTAAATTTACCTTTTTTGATTCAGGACCGTAGCTTATCAACTGTTCTGGTTCAGAAACTATCTTAATTATTACAAAGTACATCAGAATCCAGTGACGACCGGTGTATGAGCTGCAGCAGGGGAGTCAGTTTGCAAGCGCACTGACATTCACGACAAGCTTGATTCACCAATGCCCACAATGTCACAGAGGAGCCAGCGATTATCAACCAGTCGCAGCCACGCAGTGCGACGCTGCGTCTACTGGAAACAATTCTGAAGAGTTGGAATCTGCTGCATTCATTCGCTAGTCACCACAATAACAATACATTAGAATAATGTTGTTTATATACTATTGAGACCTTGCATGTGATGGTAACGGGCCAGCATCTCGTTACCTGTATTTAAGGGGCGAGAACATATCAATTAGTTCTGGAAAAAAAATTCCCAAGAATTATTAAAATAAAGTACATGAAAGATGCTGTTAATTGTACACCATACAAAGTACATGCTGCATTTCAACAAATGTGCTTGCATGGTTAACGTAACGTTATACCAATGAGTAAATAGAAAATTTTATTCGAAATTTAGTCATTAGCCAACCCCAAGTGTGAAAGATATTCGAGCAATTATTTGCAATGTTGCAAATATGTTTTAAAATGGTGCAATTTATGGCTTACTTTTTCAATTTTTCTTTGTAATGAAACAAGAAACAACTTGCAACGTCACAAAAGGCTCGCTCAGGAAGGAGGGTGCAACCTCTCTTTGGAACGATCCTCTTGTTCAATGTCAAATGAGCTACTTGTCACTTGCATTTGTTATTTTCCTAGTGTTAACTAAGAGGTTTCTTATATTTCAATGGTGGTATACACCACAACACTTTATATTTGTTCGGTACATTCGTATAAGGGAAACTGTAATTACATAATCCAGAGAACATAACATCACTTGGAAACCACACGTACTAAGTGTAAGGTTCTATCATATAGTTAAACAAGTTTGGCTGGCAACAAACACAACAAATTATAATCGGCATTAAACGCAACATTCCCAGTCCATTGACCATAGTTCGAGTGCTTATAGAAGTTCTATATGAAACCAAATAAAAATAATTCTGTAATACTACTGTTATTATTCTCAAATGTATAGAAATATGGTTGTTCCTTCTTGTAATGGTACAGAACACAAAGGTTTACAGAAATATTGTGTCACTTAACAAACATTTGTATTTTTACATATGAACCCCTAATTCGGTTCCAATTACAATTTATCTTAATCTGTTTTAGCACAATATTGAGCTTAAAATTTCTTATCCTAATTACACTTCTCAACTACCTATGCGGAAATCGGATCAAATTGTTTTCTAATAAATAAAAAATCGAATAAATAGATACTTCAGCCTACATAACACCATACAGTTTCTGCGAGAATATTTATTACGTACTCATAACACTTAAGAAAATGTTACACAAATCATTGCTTGATATTCATTCGTTCTTCTGTTCTGTCAACTGTGAACATAACGGGTGAATCATCGTGAAGTTATATATGTATCCTTTTGCGCACCTTTCTCTTTCACTGGCTAGCAATTTGTGACGTCACTCTGGAGATATTTTGCTAAAGTAGGCTATGTATACGGAAATATACGTTAATCTGAGTTTTACATTTTGTTAGAACGGCGGTTATCAACAAATGATGATTCTAATGGCAAATTTATTTCCATTCAAGTAAATAAATTAAGAAATTAGATACCTATAACTAATTTTATTGCCTCATTTATTACAAAATAAGTTTTTTTCTGTATTTTGTTTTGTCTCCGCCCAATTTAGGTTTCGAATGGACGAAAGCTACGATATCATTTAATTTTGACAATCTTTTTTTATATAGCCTGAAGTGATTTTATTATTTATTTCAGTGTAATACATTCACAACACAAGTTTGGCTAAATAATGTTAAACTTTTGTAGCAGTGACACCAGTTAACTGTTGTTTGCCACAACCGTAATAAATTATTTTGTGCACTATATATTGTGTACTATATATTGTACTAACAAAATACTAGGCAGGAAAATAATAACGCGGTAGTTTAGATACGGAAAAAAAATCATTTCGCTGGTTAGTACAACCTCATCCAAAAAAAAAAACCATTAATTTCAAAAATCAAGATTATATAATTAAAAATATGTCACTCTTGTAATATTAATATTGGTTATTTAAAAATGTTGCATGGTTATTAATCGTTTCACAAAGCTTAAATATTTAAATTTTTCAAAAATTCGTACTTTTTATTCTGCAGTTTTAAATGCAAAATCTGCCACTCCTCTTCCCGGAACTTACCTAACACAATCTTTACTTCTCTACCTGCAGATTGTTATCCCTATTTCAAGTAATGCTAATTTTCTAGAGAAGGTTCTCCATTAAGAACATTTAATGGTTTTTTGAATAACACCTATCCCGAAGAACGCCGTTAAGGATTTTTAATGTGGCTAACGTAACTTACCCAAACATTTACACCAATATACAGTATTTTAAATGAATATTGTATACAACCAATCATTCAAATAATTGAACAGTGTTCGAAATTAAATTACCTTATCCCTCCAGCCATTCACACGATTAAACAATGTTTTAAATTAAGCTAACAAAACTTAACCAACCATCCAAATGACTTAAAAGTATTTTAAAAGTAGCTAACGTAATACAAAATACAAAACCAATGGTAAAATACCGGTAATCTACCTCAATTATCTCAACAACTATTAGCAGAATCATCACACATAATTAAAGAATCTCAAAAAACATTTATAAGAATTTTATGTAAATATTTTCATAAGTGCTTAAACTATGAAAAATTGCCAAAATAAATAGCCAAACAATAAAGCACGAATATCAAAAATTTGAATTTATATTTCGCCGTTTTTTGTTAGTTCTATCAACATAACATGACATCAATTAATAATATAATTAAATGAAAATATTTGGTTTGCGTTTACAACCGAAAATTTGGGACACGTTACAATTGTTCCGAAGTTAATGCAAGTTATTTTAATAACGCAAGTAAGCGTATCAGATATATTAATTCATGTAACAATATGAGCTAAATTTATTTTCTAAATGAAACGTATAAACATTAATACTAATAGTTCAGTTTATAATAAACTTGCATCTGTATGTATCCTACATAAAAATTTGTGACAAGGTTATAATTCAGAAATTCATTAAAAAATAAAACACTTATTGAAATGCTGTGCCTTTGTTTAAATAAACTTTACTCAGCTGTCAAAGTTGAGGCCTACACAAACAAAAAAATCATTTTCTCAAGATCAGTTGCTATAAAAACTTATTTTGACCATTCATATAACCCTACCTCCCTTACTTCGTGCAATAATCTTTGCTAAAATTAGTCTTTGTTTGCACAATAACACTCAGTTCTGACACGTTATAGTTTTAAAAGAGATGGTTATTTATTATTTAATTCATTTTTGTTGTTTTAGTGTTATTTGGGTAACTATATTACACACAGTCTAGCAGTTTGTCAATTCATATCATCAAACTACCATTCAAACCCGCGCTCGTCGGCAGTATCACCAACGAAAAGTATGCGCGCAGAACGTGAAATTTGGCCTTGACCTTGAAATTTGACTTTGTCCTGGAAATTTGACTTTGTCCTTGTCGACCATCATGGATCCGACATTTTATGTTCAGTACATGCTACCAGAGGATACCACCTGCTGGAGTACGCCATCTTGTGTGTGTATTATAGAGTACATTTCCATCTGGATAATTTTATTCTAACCCGCTACAGTGCAGTAATCATTTATTACCGAGGTGCCCCCGCCATCTTCAAATTCGACCGCCATCTAAAAATCATGTAATAATGTAGCTAGAAAAGCGGGAAAAAATCCAAAATTCATTAAATAAATCACTCATTAACTTACATATCGATTCGATCCGCTCCAGTCCTTGGTTCGATCCTCGATCGATGCAAAACATTTAATTTTATGGAAAAAAAAATAATAATTCCAATAAACCATGTTCAACATTCTTAAAGAGACTTTAAATCATCTACTACCATCATCCTATCAGACATCAAGACCACCATATTGGAAATTCGTAATTGTAATGCTAGAGATTCGGGAAAAAGTTCAAAACTCATTAAATAAATTTGTAATCTATATACTGATTGATTAGATCGACTAAGGTCCTTGACACGATCCTGGACGAAGCTAAAATAAATTTAATTAAAATACCAGAAAAGTGTAAGGTTCGAGGAATATAACACCTAAAAGTCTTTTACAAACATAATATTTATTACACAATTTCTATCCTACTACAGAATCACTTGCGAAAGACAGCAATCTTATAAAAATTTAGCCCTGCATAGACGTACAACGACTACTTCTTAGCTCCAAATGGCTCCAAATGCTCCAAACGGCCTCCAAATGGCTCCAAAAGCTCCAACAGCCTCCAAATGCTTAACACCGTTCCAAATGGCTCCAAATGCTCCAAACGGCCTCCAAATGCTTGACAGCTCCAAATGTTTCCAGCAGCTCCAAATGCTCCAAATGCTTGACAGCTCCAAATGCTTCAAAAGGCTCCAAATGCTCCAAATGCTCCAAACGGCCTCCAAATGGCTCCAACAGCTCCAACAGCCTCCAAATGCTTGACAGCTCCAAATGTTTCCAGTAGCTCCAAATGCTCCAAATGCTTGACAGCTCCAAATGCTTAACACAGCTCTAAATGGCTCCAAATGCTCCAAACGGCCTCCAAATGCTTGACAGCTCCAAATGTCTCCAGCAGCTCCAAATGCTCCAACAGCTCCAAAAAAAGGCTCCAAATGCTCCAACAGCCTCCAAATGCTTAACACAGCTCCAAATGGCTCCAAATGCTTGACAGCTCCAAATGCATAACACAGCTCCAAATGGCTCCAAATGTCTCCAGCAGCTCCAAATGCTTGACAGCTCCAAAAAAAGGCTCCAAATGCTCCAACAGCCTCCAAATGCTTAACACAGCTCCAAATGGCTCCAAATGCTTGACAGCTCCAAATGCATAACACAGCTCCAAATGGCTCCAAATGCTCCAAACGGCCTCCAAATTCTTGACAGCTCCAAATGTCTCCAGCAGCTCCAAATGCTCCAACAGCTCCAAAAAAAGGCTCCAAATGCTCCAACAGCCTCCAAATGCTTAACACAGCTCCAAATGGCTCCAAATGCTTGGCAGCTCCAAATGCTTCAAAAGGCTCCAAATGCTCCAAATGGCTCCAACAGCTCCAAAAGACTCCAAATGCTTCAAAAGGCTCCAATTGCTCCAAGAGCTCCATCTTCAATTGGTTCCAACTGATTCCTATTACTTTTATCGAACTTGGCATGATTACTAACATGTCTTTATCAGTATACATTTTGACTGGCAGTGGTAACGTTTTTTACACCTTTAAGTTATAAGTTTTATTTAGAAATCAGATTTCGATAAATGATAGCTTCCATCTGGAAAGAAAATATATTAATTTATCTTCAAGTTTATACACATACATTTAATCCATTATTGTATGTAGCCAGCTTCCCTCAGTTCTTTGAGTATGAAGGATATTTCTTTAATGTTCGAATAGTTTCCTGCACAAAGCGATCCATGTAGTAGTCGTAGCCTGTTAACCAATATGTTAGGATCTTCCCATGAGGTATAATCAATCTCTTCTGCTGCCTTCATCATCCTTGCATGTTTATAATAAATATTATCTCTGGTGTCTATCGTTTTAACACCAACCACAAGGTCACTTTCGTCATCTTGCCAGTGATTATCACAAGCTTGATCAGGATAATTTATTTTATTACGTCGTTTCCATCGTTTTGGTCTCAAACCACCATCACAGTCTTCGCTCTTGCATGCTTTTGGTGCTTCAGTACAGTACTCAATCATGTCAGCCTCAGATGTGTCACCACAATCTTCAATCATGCCAGCTTCTGATGTGTCACCACAGTCTTCAATCATGTCAGCACCACAAACTTGATCAGGATAATTTATTTTATTACGTCGTTTCCATCGTTTTTGTCTCAGACAGCCATCACAGTCTTCGATCTTGCCTGCTTTAGGTGTTTCAGTACAGTACTCAATCATAATGATTACTGCACTGTAGCGGGTTAGAATAAAATTATCCAGATGGAAATGTACTCTATAATACAAGTACACACACAAGATGGCGTACTCCAGCAGGTGGTATCCTCTGGTAGCATGTACTGAACATAAAATGTCGGATCCATGATGGTCGACAAGGACAAAGTCAAATTTCCAGGACGAAGTACAATTTCAAGGTCAAGGCCAAATTTCAAGGTCAAGGTCAAAGTTCAAGGTCAAATTTCAAGGTCAAGGTCAAATTTCAAGGTCAAGGTCAAAGTTCAAGGTCAATGATCAATGTCAACAGTTGAGGACACAAGTATAGTGACCAGATAATTATACTACATGGTATCGGCACACTCTAGCAGACGAAAACAAGATGGTGGTCTCCAGCGGATGAAGACAAGATGGCGGACATGATGTCATACCAGTTGATGATATAAACCTTGGTACTGGTGGTGGTAGATCAGTCTAGGTAGCTTTCATGGAGGAAGGATCGACCGTTTACTCTCGCCGGGAATCAAACCAAGGACGTACATCGATATAATCAAACAGAATTCAAATACGTTAATTTTTTGATGAATTTTGGAATTTTTTTCATTAAAATCGGATAATAAATAAAGATTTTCAAGATGGCGTCCAAATTTCAAGATGGCGTACATGACGTCATACTGCCGGATGATATATATGCTATGAAAAAAGTGGTGGGAGTCAGTATGCCAGCAGTCACTGTGAGGGAAGGATCGGTCGCCATTTTTTTTTTGCCCTCACCGGGTTCGAACCGAGGACTCCGAACTCCGTGTCGTAAAAGTTTATTTTTTAAATATTTTTTATTAAAATTTTATTATTTGAATTTTTTATAATTTTTAAAAAAATTTCATTAAAATCGGATAATAAATAAAGATTTTCAAGATGGCGGACGTAACGGAAACTGCAATGGTGACGTCATCATCCAATATGGCGACAATCACATCACCGGAATTTTCGAGAACACACAATTACGTCATCCAAAATGGCGGATCCAAGATGGCGGATCCAAAATGGCCGCCGGGGTCAAGGTCAAAGGTCAAGGTCACAACCATCCAAGATGGCGGTCATAATCCTAGATGACGTCAGAGGCTTATCGGAGGCTGTAGACAAGGATGCTTAAGCCTCTTTTAGGAATTTGGGTTCTTTCTAGGGCAAAACGACTTTTGAGGATTTTTAAAATCCTAATTTTTGGATTGTGGAATTTTTTGCGATTTTTTGGCGGAATTTTTTTCCACAGAAATGTAAATTTTGACGAATTTTGAGGAATTTTGGGCAATTTTTGCCCAATTTTGGCGAATTTTGAGGGTCAAAGGTCAAGGTCAAACTTGTCCCGTTACGCTATGTCCCGTTACACTCCTCCAAGATGGCCGCCGTGACGTCACAATGTAAACAATCTTCAATCCTCAGCCAGAAGCCAGTTTCCGGACGCCCATTCCTATACTACTAATAACTATCATATATTTATTTGTTGATTAGTATTGGTATTAATTTTAAATTCTTTACTTAGTTTTTCTAATCTGGTTTTTCAGTCTTTACTAAAGCATTTTTTTTTAAGTTTACGAACTGAAAACATGCTCTCAAATATTGATATTGTGCCTCATCTCAAATGTGACGTCATGCGTCCGATGCCTAGAGTTATTACTTTGAAGTTCATTAGTGTTTCGATTTTCCCATTTCAAACAGATTTAGTCAAATAAAAAATAAAAGTTAAAATCGTTCTTTATGAGAAGGAAAGCTTTCCCAATTTTTTTTAGATATTTGTATACATAATTGTTAAACTTGGTATTTTTGGGTGTTCCTGTTGACAAGTTCTAACAAAATTGTTTATTGCAACTTTATGGAGCCATCATAACTTAAGAAAAAATATTAGATTATTATCTTATTTGCGATAATTTAACTGATTTTTTGTTAAATCGAATAAACGTAACATATCTGCAGCAATCCCTAAACTAAATCTTCGGAACTTTGAAACTTGGCCATGAAGGTCGCGTGCAACGCTCGTCGCGCCGGCTTGCTGCGACCAAAGCACCGCCGCAGGACGGCACACACGCCGACCCTTGTTTTGTATGTAAATCATACTTTTATTTCAATGAATGTTTAAAAAAAAAAACATAATCAATAACGTTATCGACTTTGTTTCAACTTTTTATTCAACATTGAATTTTTTTAACGTGATCGTGTTGAATAGTGTTTCTGGATTATTTTTATGCACTTACAGAGAGTCTACGTTATTAACTGCGTAAACGGGAATCATTTTAATGGACTGCTGTAAGACTCTAACTTCTAGGACTTAACTGCACGTTTTCGGTGATACGCATAAGGTCTACAACGGTAAACTTCAGGTATGTTATTAAGCATAGTCAACTCTAACAATTGGCAGAAATTCAGCTATGGACAAATTTTTCACAGATTTGTGATTCTTTTTGTATTTCCTAGACAAGGGCCTGGGCAGGGCGACACACCCCGCGCATGCCGTGAGTAAACGCTACGGTTCCCGCATCAACTCCCCTTCGGTGAACTGCACGCCTCAGGTGATTCCCAAAGGACGCAGGGCACTCCCGGCCGACAGCACACGCGAGCGAAGCTAGCGAATGTACGCCCGACGACAAGAAGGCTATAGGGATGTTAGCTTCCCGGGTGTAGCCAAGTCGGGTGACTATAAGTTTATAGATGAGTTGACACTTTTATAGCCTGAGCGTCTTAGCAGAAAGGAAACCTTTCTTTATACTTTGAAAGGTCGGGTCGTTGCGCTCGTCATAAACCCTTGGAGCAGCTCCACAACACGTCCTCTTCCGATGGCAGCGCAGATTGAAAATTTTCCACCCCTTGCAGTATTAGTAAGACATATCAAAAACTTATATACAATAATTAAGAATGCAATAAATAATAAAATCTATAATAGTGGTTCAAATATAATGAAATAAATAAAAATATCAACATATTTGTCGGGTGAAGCTATTGCCTGCAAGGAAAACAGGGCGTAAGAACTTGTTGAGGACCGTCGGCATTAAAAGTGTCGGCCCAGTAAAAAATTATGTTAGGAATATTTTGTTAAGAAAGATTTCAGCATTCATTTGATACATGGCTGATGTTCGACCAATACTTGCTATCAGTCCTAGACTCGTTATCATATAATGCCAGTTTTTGAAATATGTACCTTGTTAGACCTTAAATATATAAAAAAATACTGTTAAGAATACTAATTTAATTAGTTAAATAACAAGCCTTACACATTTAGTTTAGGATCCCGTAGTTGGAATTTTTTATTTCAGTTTCTGAACGGAGAAAAAAATGGTTATTTCAGGTCCTGTAATGGGCGGGTGAAGCTATTGCCTGCAAGTAAAACTGGGCACGCGATCTTGTTGCTGTCCGTCGGCATTAAAACTGTCGGCCCAGACAAAAATTCTGAACAGTATATTTTGTTAAGTAAGGTGACAGCTTTCATTTGGTATATGGCTGATGTTCGGCCAATACTTGGTATGAGTACTGGAGTCGTTTTAATATAATGCAAGTATTTGAAATATGTACCTTATTTGACCTTAAATAATTTTAATAATACTATTAACAAATAATAAGTTTTTTAATTAAATACAAAGCGCCATATTTTGCGTTTAGGACCTTGTAGGTGGATTTTTATATTTCAGTTTAAAACAGAGAAATAAAATGTTTTTTTCAGGTCCTGTAATGGGCGCGTGAAGCTATTGCCTGCAAGTAAAACTGGGCGCGCGATCTTGTTGCTGTCCGTCGGCATTAAAAGTGTCGGCCCAGACAAAAATTCTGAACAGTATATTTTGTTAAGTAAGGTGACAGCTTTCATTTGGTATATGGCTGATGTTCGGCCAATACTTGGTATGAGTACTGGAGTCGTTTTAATATAATGCAAGTATTTGAAATATGTACCTTATTTGACCTTAAATAATTTTAATAATACTATTAACAAATAATAAGTTTTTTAATTAAATACAAAGCGCCATATCTTGCGTTTAGGACCTTGTAGGTGGATTTTTATATTTCAGTTTAAAACAGAGAAATAAAATGTTTTTTTCAGGTCCTGTAATGGGCGGGTGAAGCTATTGCCTGCAAGGAAAACTGGGCGCACGATCTTGTTGCTGTCCGTCGGCATTAAAAGTGTCGGCGCAGACAAAAATTCTGAACAGTATATTTTGTTAAGTAAGGTGACAGCTTTCATTTAGTATGTGGCTGATGTTCGGCCAATACTTGGTATGAGTGCTGGAGTCGTTTTAATATAATGCCAGTTTTTGAAATATGTACTTTGTTTGACCTTAAATAATTTTAAAAAATGTTATTAAAAATAATAATTTTTTAGGTTAAATAAAAAGCCTCATATCTTGTGTTTAGGACCTCGTTGTTGGATTTTCATATTTCACATTTTAACGGAGAAGTAAAATGGTTTTTTCAGGGCCTGTAATGGCCGGGTGAAGCTATTGCCTGCAAGGAAAACTGGGCGCACGATCTTGTTGCTGTCCGTCGGCATTAAAAGTGTCGGCCCAGACAAAAATTATGAACAGTATATTTTGTTTAGTAAGGTGACAGCTTTCATTTAGTATGTGGCTGATGTTCGGCCAATACTTGGTATGAGTCCTGGAGTCGTTTTAATATAATGCCAGTTTTTGAAATATGTACTTTGTTTGACCTTAAATAATTTTAAAAAATGTTATTAAAAATAATAATTTTTTAGGTTGAATAAAAAGCCTCATATCTTGTGTTTAGGATCTCGTTGATGTATTTTCATATTTCACATTTTAACGGAGAAGTAAAATGGTTTTTTCAGGGCCTGTAATGGGCGGGTGAAGCTATTGCCTGCAAGGAAAACTGGGCGCACGATCTTGTTGCTGTCCGTCGGCATTAAAAGAGTCGGCCCAGACAAAAATTCTGAACAGTATATTTTGTTAAGTAAGGTGACAGCTTTCATTTAGTATGTGGCTGATGTTCGGCCAATACATGGTGTGAATCCTGGAGTCAAAATAATATAATGCCAGTTTTTGAAATATGTACTTTGTTTGACCTTAAATGATTTTAAAAAATGTTATTAAAAAATATTTTTTTAGGTTAAATAAAAAGCCTCATATCTTGTGTTTAGGACCTCGTTGTTGGATTTTCATATTTCACATTTTAACGGAGAAGTAAAATGGTTTTTTCAGGGCCTGTAATGGGCGGGTGAAGCTATTGCCTGCAAGGAAAACTCGGCGCACGATCTTGTTGCTGTCCGTCCGCATTAAAAGTGTCGGCGCAGACAAAAATTCTGAACAGTATATTTTGTTAAGTAAGGTGACAGCTTTCATTTAGTATGTGGCTGATGTTCGGCCAATACTTGGTATGAGTCCTGGAGTCGTTTTAATATAATGCCAGTTTTTGAAATATGTACTTTGTTTGACCTTAAATAATTTTAAAAAATGTTATTAAAAATAATAATTTTTTAGGTTAAATAAAAAGCCTCATATCTTGTGTTTAGGATCTCGTTGTTGTATTTTCATATTTCACATTTTAACGGAGAAGTAAAATGGTTTTTTCAGGGCCTGTAATGGGCGGGTGAAGCTATTGCCTGCAAGGAAAACTGGGCGCACGATCTTGTTGCTGTCCGTCGGCATTAAAAGAGTCGGCCCAGACAAAAATTCTGAACAGTATATTTTGTTAAGTAAGGTGACAGCTTTCATTTAGTATGTGGCTGATGTTCGGCCAATACATGGTGTGAATCCTGGAGTCAAAATAATATAATGCCAGTTTTTGAAATATGTACTTTGTTTGACCTTAAATGATTTTAAAAAATGTTATTAAAAAATAATTTTTTAGGTTAAATAAAAAGCCTCATATCTTGTGTTTAGGACCTCGTTGTTGGATTTTCATATTTCACATTTTAACGGAGAAGTAAAATGGTTTTTTCAGGGCCTGTAATGGGCGGGTGAAGCTATTGCCTGCAAGGAAAACTCGGCGCACGATCTTGTTGCTGTCCGTCGGCATTAAAAGTGTCGGCGCAGACAAAAATTCTGAACAGTATATTTTGTTAAGTAAGGTGACAGCTTTCATTTAGTATGTGGCTGATGTTCGGCCAATACTTGGTATGAGTCCTGGAGTCGTTTTAATATAATGCCAGTTTTTGAATTATGTACTTTGTTTGACCTTAAATGATTTTAAAAAATGTTATTAAAAATAATAATTTTTTAGGTTAAATAAAAAGCCTCATATCTTGTGTTTAGGACCTCGTTGTTGGATTTTCATATTTCACATTTTAACGGTGAAGTAAAATGGTTTTTTCAGGGCCTGTAATGGGCGGGTGAAGCTATTGCCTGCAAGGAAAACTGGGCGCACGATCTTGTTGCTGTCCGTCGGCATTAAAAGTGTCGGCCCAGACAAAAATTATGAACAGTATATTTTGTTTAGTAAGGTGACAGCTTTCATTTAGTATGTGGCTGATGTTCGGCCAATACTTGGTATGAGTCCTGGAGTCGTTTTAATATAATGCCAGTTTTTGAAATATGTACTTTGTTTGACCTTAAATAATTTTAAAAAATGTTATTAAAAATAATAATTTTTTAGGTTAAATAAAAAGCCTCATATCTTGTGTTTAGGATCTCGTTGTTGTATTTTCATATTTCACATTTTAACGGAGAAGTAAAATGGTTTTTTCAGGGCCTGTAATGGGCGGGTGAAGCTATTGCCTGCAAGGAAAACTGGGCGCACGATCTTGTTGCTGTCCGTCGGCATTAAAAGTGTCGGCCCAGACAAAAATTCTGAACAGTATATTTTGTTAAGTAAGGTGACAGCTTTCATTTAGTATGTGGCTGATGTTCGGCCAATACTTGGTATGAGTCCTGGAGTCGTTTTAATATAATGCCAGTTTTTGAATTATGTACTTTGTTTGACCTTAAATGATTTTAAAAAATGTTATTAAAAATAATAATTTTTTAGGTTAAATAAAAAGCCTCATATCTTGTGTTTAGGACCTCGTTGTTGGATTTTCAGATTTCACATTTTAACGGAGAAGTAAAATGGTTTTTTCAGGGCCTGTAATGGGCGGGTGAAGCTATTGCCTGCAAGGAAAACTGGGCGCACGATCTTGTTGCTGTCCGTCGGCATTAAAAGTGTCGGCCCAGACAATAATTCTGACAGTATATTTTGTTAAGTAAGGTGACAGCTTTCATTTAGTATGTGGCTGATGTTCGGCCAATACTTGGTATGAGTCCTGGAGTCGTTTTAATATAATGCCAGTTTTTGAAATATGTACTTTGTTTGACCTTAAATAATTTTAAAAAATGTTATTAAAAATAATAATTTTTTAGGTTAAATAAAAAGCCTCATATCTTGTGTTTAGGACCTTGTTGTTGGATTTTCATATTTCACATTTTAACGGAGCAGTAAAATGGTTTTTTCAGGGCCTGTAATGGGCGGGTGAAGCTATTGCCTGCAAGGAAAACTGGGCGCACGATCTTGTTGCTGTCCGTCGGCATTAAAAGTGTCGGCCCAGACAATAATTCTGAACAGTTTATTTTGTTAAGTAAGGTGACAGCTTTCATTTAGTATGTGGCTGATGTTCGGCCAATACATGGTGTGAATCCTTGAGTCAAAATAATATAATGCCAGTTTTTGAAATATGTACTTTGTTTGACCTTAAATGTTTTTAAAAAATGTTATTAAAAATAATATTTTTTTAGGTTAAATAAAAAGCCTCATATCTTGTGTTTAGGACCTCGTTGTTGGATTTTCATATTTCACATTTTAACGGAGAAGTAAAATGGTTTTTTCAGGGCCTGTAATGGGCGGGTGAAGCTATTGCCTGCAAGGAAAACTGGGCGCACGATCTTGTTGCTGTCCGTCGGCATTAAAAGTGTCGGCCCAGACAATAATTCTGAACAGTATATTTTGTTAAGTAAGGTGACAGCTTTCATTTAGTATGTGGCTGATGTTCGGCCAATACTTGGTATGAGTCCTGGAGTCGTTTTAATATAATGCCAGTTTTTGAAATATGTACTTTGTTTGACCTTAAATAATTTTAAAAAATGTTATTAAAAATAATAATTTTTTAGGTTAAATAAAAAGCCTCATATCTTGTGTTTAGGATCTCGTTGTTGTATTTTCATATTTCACATTTTAACGGAGAAGTAAAATGGTTTTTTCAGGGCCTGTAATGGGCGGGTGAAGCTATTGCCTGCAAGGAAAACTGGGCGCACGATCTTGTTGCTGTCCGTCGGTATTAAAAGTGTCGGCCCAGACAAAAATTCTGAACAGTATATTTTGTTAAGTAAGGTGACTGCTTTCATTTAGTATGTGGCTGATGTTCGGCCAATACATGGTGTGAATCCTTGAGTCAAAATAATATAATGCCAGTTTTTGAAATATGTACTTTGTTTGACCTTAAATGTTTTTAAAAAATGTTATTAAAAATAATAATTTTTTAGGTTAAATAAAAAGCCTCATATCTTGTGTTTAGGACCTCGTTGTTGGATTTTCATATTTCACATTTTAACGGAGAAGTAAAATGGTTTTTTCAGGGCCTGTAATGGGCGGGTGAAGCTATTGCCTGCAAGGAAAACTGGGCGCACGATCTTGTTGCTGTCCGTCGGCATTAAAAGTGTCGGCCCAGACAATAATTCTGAACAGTATATTTTGTTAAGTAAGGTGACAGCTTTCATTTAGTATGTGGCTGATGTTCGGCCAATACTTGGTATGAGTCCTGGAGTCGTTTTAATATAATGCCAGTTTTTGAAATATGTACTTTGTTTGACCTTAAATAATTTTAAAAAATGTTATTAAAAATAATAATTTTTTAGGTTAAATAAAAAGCCTCATATCTTGTGTTTAGGACCTTGTTGTTGGATTTTCATATTTCACATTTTAACGGAGCAGTAAAATGGTTTTTTCAGGGCTTGTAATGGGCGGGTGAAGCTATTGCCTGCAAGGAAAACTGGGCGCACGATCTTGTTGCTGTCCGTCGGCATTAAAAGTGTCGGCCCAGACAAAAATTCTGAACAGTATATTTTGTTAAGTAAGGTGACTGCTTTCATTTAGTATGTGGCTGATGTTCGGCCAATACATGGTGTGAATCCTTGAGTCAAAATAATATAATGCCAGTTTTTGAAATATGTACTTTGTTTGACCTTAAATGTTTTTAAAAAATGTTATTAAAAATAATATTTTTTTAGGTTAAATAAAAAGCCTCATATCTTGTGTTTAGGACCTCGTTGTTGGATTTTCATATTTCACATTTTAACGGAGAAGTAAAATGGTTTTTTCAGGGCCTGTAATGGGCGGGTGAAGCTATTGCCTGCAAGGAAAACTGGGCGCACGATCTTGTTGCTGTGCGTCGGCATTAAAAGTGTCGGCCCAGACAATAATTCTGAACAGTATATTTTGTTAAGTAAGGTGACAGCTTTCATTTAGTATGTGGCTGATGTTCGGCCAATACTTGGTATGAGTCCTGGAGTCGTTTTAATATAATGCCAGTTTTTGAAATATGTACTTTGTTTGACCTTAAATAATTTTAAAAAATGTTATTAAAAATAATAATTTTTTAGGTTAAATAAAAAGCCTCATATCTTGTGTTTAGGATCTCGTTGTTGTATTTTCATATTTCACATTTTAACGGAGCAGTAAAATGGTTTTTTCAGGGCATGTAATGGGCGGGTGAAGCTATTGCCTGCAAGGAAAACTGGGCGCACGATCTTGTTGCTGTCCGTCGGCATTAAAAGTGTCGGCCCAGACAATAATTCTGAACAGTATATTTTGTTAAGTAAGGTGACAGCTTTTATTAGGTACATGGCTGATGTTCGGCCAATACATGGTATGAGTCCTGGAGACGTTTATATATAAAGAAATTTGTAAAAAATATGGGCTTTGTTTATCTTGATATTTCAACAATTTAATTTTTTATTGTTTAAAAGTTTTATTTTTTTATATTATGGTACATTTATGTTGTTATGTTGTATATTTCATACATTTTTCTGTCTTTTATATGCTTGTATCTTCGTTAAATTATGTTAAAAATGTGATGTTTTCAGCGTGTATAGTAGAATATCCTCCCATACTGTATGGCGCCATGTTTTGCTGTTGCTGTCCAGCGCATTTACTTGACCACGGTACCAAAATTAAGCAGGGGATTGAGTACATAAAACTCAACTGAATATTTTAAGAACTTGTGCACTTTAGTATTTACAAAAGAGGACAGAATTTGCAGCACAGAAAGCTCATCAGGTCACCATCACGTTAAACACTAACTAGAAAGTCTACTGTTTCAATTTACTGCCTCCAAGTTTTTATACATTCTGCAATAACTCCTTCAACATTCCTTCAAAATAATCTGAACGAGTAAACTGTGAGTTGTAAAACATCTGTGTGATCCGCTAGCTTGAATAATAATAGTCTGTGATGGTACTGGATGCATTAATTATGTCATAATTATATTTAAAACAATGGTTTCTGTCCATCATGAATAGCAAACAATATCAAAAACAGATGTGTTAAATGAAAGAAATAATATTTTATTGACTCTTCTAGACAGATTTTCCATTTTGCCAGCCGGCACACTGCAAACCGTAAACAACAACAAAAAGGATGTTACCATAAGAGAATAGTAGGGGGAGCACGCCGGTTCTGGGACAGTGTCAACAAAGCGACAGGTGCACCTGCACCTGTCGTGCACCTGTTGTGCACCTGTCGTGAACAGGTGCAGGTGTGACAGGTGTTTTTTCGACAGGTGTTTTTTCGACAGGTGTTTTTTGACAGGTGCATGTGTGACAGGTGCATGTGTGACAGGTGTTTTTCCTGACAGGTGCTTGTCTGGGTTGGTGACGTCACGTGGAGGGTGGTTGGATGTATTGATCGTGAGCCAACTTCGGTAGGATCGATATATCTCGTCGGGTAACTTCGGGCGTGTTCGTTGCGGAGGGGGAGGTGGAGGGTGTGTGTGTATGTTTCTAAATGAGGGAGCTAGGTAGCGCTAGTGTCGCGCCCCGGAATTATTTTTACAAGTATAAAAATGTGAGGGGTGGCAACGGTTGGATTCGAACCTTCGTTTCTGGATCGTTAGTCCGTCATGCTAACCACAGGACCACGAGACCATATTGGAGAAAATAATTTCAGATGTTGTATATATATGCATATAAAATATTTATTTTTTTAAAAGAGAAGGTATATATATTTTTTATACTGCAAATTTAAAAACGGGCGGCCGCCATGTTTATTTTTTTATAGTGCTAGTCGGCCAATTTAAACGGCGGGAAATTTAAAAAAAAAAAAAATGTATAGTGTCGGCTGCTAGTCTGCCGCCATGTTTTATTTTTTTTTATAGTGCTAAGCGGCAAATTTAAAAAAAACGGGCCGGCCGCCATGTTTATTTCAACAGTTGAAAAAAAAATTATAATTTCGACTGCTAGGAAGTAACCAGAACAGCCAACTTTGGAAAAAATAAATAAATAATACTATATATATATATATATGTATGACAATCGATTGCTGAAAGTCGCCATCTTGTAGTACAGCATACCAGGCCGCCGTCTTGTAGCATAGCACACCAGGCCGCCATCATCTTGTAGCACAGCATACCAGGCCGCCATCTTTTTTTTTCTTCCCCATTTATAGTCATTGTTTTTGTTTTTTTGCATTTCTCTCAAGTTTGAATATAAAAGAAAGTATTATTTCGTCAGCCACTACTCTATGACTATAGTAGTAGTAGTAGTAGTAGTAGTAGTAGTAGTAGTAGTAGTAGTAGTAGTAGTAGATGCCAAATTTTGAAGGAAAAAAACACACTGAAGTGTAGCCATATTTTCTTATAGTACTAGACCAGTATAGTCATAGTATGCTTAATTTGGTGTGTAGCATGTCTGTCTATAATAATAATAAATAAAAAAAAGCTATAGGCATTACTTATGTTTATAGCGTGTTATGATAAAAAAAATTATTATACTTTACGTATTTCAGCGAATTCAAACACATTTGTTGTGTTAAAGACATAATGTTCTCTCGTAGTGTGTGTATTGTGGAAATGAAACATATATACAGTAGTATTAATTACTTAAAAAAAAAGAATATTATTTATAATATATATATATATATATCACCAAATTTTATTTTTAAAAAAAAAGTATGCTTATTACGTCACTTGTCATTTAAAAGAAAAGGTATTGTGCATTTATAGGCATTATATATTTAAAAAAAAAAATTAAAATATATGTTTTCCCAAGGGGTGTTGGAGCCGCGCAGACGACGACGATGGCGCGTACTCCCAATGGCCCTTTCGTTCGTCCCCCCCAGTGTAAATTAAATAATGACTCAGACAGCCAGGTGTCCGCATAGGGGACGCCGCTCGCAGAGGGGTGCCGGCTGCAACCGAAGACCGCTTCGAACCCTTCTCCCCCAGTGTAATTTTTTTAATTAAATAATGACTCATACACTGGCAGCTGTCCGCTCGCAGAGGGGTGGCGACCGCCGCAGCCGAAGAGAGTTTAAATGTATATTCTTCCAAAGTTAAAATATATATATTTTTTTCCCCAACACTTAAAAAAAAATATTACGTCTATCTGGTGTGTTAGTTACCTGTACCTGCCATTTGATTAATACCAGGTAAAAGTAACTTGTAATAATAATAATAATAATAATATTATTTTTGCCATAGTCTCGTTAACGTAAATGTTTCTGTTCAACTATAATGTATGTATGTATATATTATTTTTTCACACAGCAGTTATTTTTTTTTTTACGAGTAGCGCATTGCTACAAAAATTATATTAAATAGTACGTTTACTTTTCCAAACAAAAACAGAGTTTTAAACATTAACAGCAGTCTACCATGACCGCATAGTTCTTTACACGTATTACCAATTTTCTGCATACTAAGTTCACTCCATCAGTCTTCCAGATCGCTTCTAGAAATCCATGTTTTTACTGATTCTGGGAATCCCTTCCAGCTGACTAGAAGACGTGTAGGAAGTCGCTTGTGGATTTTATTAATTAAATAAGTGTCTATATACTTCGTCACTTGAATTTCTTGAGAATAAAAACCACCCTTGATTTCATTTCCATCTAGATCAGACAAGTAGTATGTTCTAGGATAACTGTTGCGTATTTTTATCACCTTAAAAATCTCGTGGGACCAATTTACGGAATAACCTTTTGCAAATAAATCCTTATTTCGTGAGATACGTACATGATCTCCGACACTAGCTTTAAGTCGCCTGTGATCTATTTTTTTCACAACATTGTAAACCGTTTTAAGAAGAGAATTATCTTTCACCTCGTTGGGGCTCATACCGATAGTTCTATGAAATCTGCCGTTGTATATTTCCATAACTTTTGGTAAGAGCGGTAGCCATTTATAGTTTCCCTGAGCGCTTATTTCCGTAAACAAAAGCGATTTTAAACTTCTAATGAAGCGTTCAACTACCGAGGCCTTCAGCTCGCTGTTGGTTGAATAATGGTTGATTCCGTGTTCTTTCATCAATGTCTGAAATCTTCTGTTATAAAATTCGGTACCGCGGTCTGAGTGCACGTGAGTGAAAACTCCAGAATCCTTTAGAATACGTTTCATAGCTAAAGCCACAAGCTCCGCAGTTTTTTTCAGTACCGGAACCGCGTAAGCCCGCTTGGAGTAAACATCAATCGCAACCAATATATATCTGAATCCTTTATTCGCACGGTGATAAGGTTGCATTTCCACCAAATTGATCTGTAAAAGATCGCCTAGACCATTAGTGATTACACGTCTCCGAGGAAAGACTTTGCGTGCACTTTTGTGAAGTTCAAACGCAATACCGCGTCTGACACTCATTTTTTTTTTTTTTACTTAATTTTTTTTAATGTAGCCTGATTCAATGAGTTCTTCTAGTATGGCCAACACTTCATTGGAATGGCTCGTGTTCCCGGATTGTTGCGATGCAAGTAATAAGCTAAGCCGATCACATAATTCATTTACCGAGTTCCAGTAAACATATTCCTTTTGACGATTTAAATCTAGTTTTTCAACTAAACCACTGCCTTCATGGGAAGCAATGACAGGACAAAGATCCTTAATGAGCCCAAATTTTCATGATCTGTGTTTTTATATCGTTTAGATGACGCATCATTCCTCTTATAACATGCGCTAGTAGACCGCAGCAAGCGTGTATATTGACGCAATGCAGCTTCTGAATACACCTTAGGTTCTTTCGAAAACAATAGCTCATATAATCCCGGCGAAGGTTGTATTAGTTCATCTATGCGAAGTAAATTATTAGGTAGGAAAAAAACTTCCGTATTTCCCAAGAACCAGCGATTCTTGCGTTTGTAAATTCCGTAGGTCGTATCGTTTATTTTAGAATTGAATGCGGTTAGGTAGGACCGGGCTTCCTCACCCAACGGCTCACGTGACGCAGCCGAGCGTTTACCGGAATGAACAATCAGTGGTAAATCATCATCATCATCTTCTTCTTCTTCTTCACTTGACAGAGCCTTCAACAGCTCTAGAATCTTGGCAAATGACTCGCGCGTATCGCTATCTGCCTGACGCAAGTAACTTCCCATTCCCCTCTGCAAGTCACGTGACGAGCTAACGAGATCCTTCACATCAGTAAAAATAACTTTCAGCTCATCACTACTTACAGATACCAGATTTTTCAACTCGTTTAAAACTTCCTTCTCGGGTAAATTTCCTCGAATTTTATCTAAAACATCTGTACTCTTCTTTTCAAACTGATGTAGATACGTTAGCAAATTGTTATTAAGATCCTGTGCGTATGAGAGACTGTTTTTTAGTAGACCAATGTCTTTTTCTAAATTATTCGCCATCGTACTAATTGCATGTGCGGTGGCACCGGAAGCTACATCTACGTAATTCTTTGTGGCAGCATCTGCCGCGTCACGTGGATCGCCTACACCGCGCAAACGTTTCCCGCCAACCTGACAGTGCCCATCTTCCGTAAGAGTCAGACATGACTGTCGCCGACGTTTATTACCGCCGCTCCCAAATTTGGAGATGCCCAAGTTCATTCTTCACGAAGGTAACACTATGAAGTGATCGAAGCCACAGCGATAACGACCTTTTTGTAGAGGAAAATCCTTACCTATTACTAGGAAACCATAACCATCATTGCTATTCCAACAGCGAGCACAAACATCTTTAAATTTATCGAATGACATGTCGGTTGTGACGTGCTCGTGGTAAACATGTTGAAGATTTAGAAGATCCATTTTAAATAAAATTATCAAATTAGCATTATCCCGAACCAACTGTTTTCGGGTTTGGCTATACGTTTGAATTAAATAAAAACAATCGCACAATAAATGTCGCCCCATGGAAAAATACTGTTGAACTATTGCCTGTTTTTCGCACCCGATGTCATCGAAAATTATAATCGAATTGGGTAGCACTTTGCTTGGCGGCACTACATCTTCATTTTCACGAAATAGAAAAAATTTAATACCTTGAACATGAGACAATACCTGCGCCAAACGTTTATATTTTGGTTGTTCTATGCTCTTGCTATACAAATAAATATTCTCGAAACGCACTCCGTTAGGATGTTGTATAAGCGAAAGTAAAATACATGTTTTCCCGCTGTTTGAAGGTCCGGCAATTATACATCTTATGGTATTCGGCAACAGCGGTCCGTGGCGTTGTTCCCGTTTGCTTATAAAATCATCGTGAATAATTTCGATCGGAAGACTGTCATGTTGAGGGATTACTTCCATCGTTACAACTGAAGCGTAAAAAGTATAAAACCGTCTTATTTATACCCCCCAAAGTCATTAAGCTGATATGCGTCGTGCTGGAAGGAGGGTGAAGGGTAAAGGTCTTATTAACTCTGCCATAAATAAATTACCTTTCGAGCTACATTTGCCAACTTATCAGTACTGTGGGCCCGGTACAAAACTTGAAAAACGTTTAGCACGCGGAGACCCAGGCAAAAATCAATTAGATAGAGCGTGCAAAGAACACGATATTTCATAAGCAAATAGTAACGATTTGGAGAACAGACATCAAGCGGACCGTATTTTAGCACTTAAAGCTAAACAAATTGCAGAGAACCCTCAAACTAAGCTAGGTGAAAAGATCGCGGCTTGGAGCGTAAGTAAAATAATGAGTGTTAAGCGTAAACTAGGAGCCGGCATAAGAATCGCAAAGAAAAAAATAAGAAAAATAAACGTGATAAAAAGGGCGGTGTTATACCATTTCTATTTCCAGCTCTGGCAGCGCTCGGTTCTTTGATCGGAGGCGCAGCCGGAATCGCAAAGAGCGTGACAACCGCTAATAATCAGACTAAATTGTTGCAACAAAATGCACAACATCACAGACGTATTCAGGCCTTAACAAATCGAAGCAAAAATGGTGCGGGGCTTTTTTTACGACCATTCAAAGCCGTTGGGAGAGGCGTGGGAGGACGCAGCTGCCGCAACCGCCGCAGCAGCCGGAAGCGAAAAGGGGGAAAGGGAAGGGTGGAACGCTATTAACCCTCCTGCCACACGACCCCACGCGGGGAAGGGTCGCTCTCGCCGCAGCGACTAAGAAAGCAGTAAAAAAAAATGAGGAAAGGGTGATTTTAGCCTTGCCTCACAGACCGCTAACTACGACGGATTTAGAAAATGCGGTATTCAAGTTGAAAATCAAAAATTTCCGAGGTGTTTTCATGAGAGATAACTTACCTTTAAAACCGAAACAGTACGAGTGCGGGATAATTAATCTAGACGTATCGACAGGAAAAGGAACTCACTGGGTTGCATATAAAAAGTCTGGCAGCACTGCGCTGTATTATGACAGCTATGGCGACCTCAGACCGCCTCCGGAAGTAAGAAAGTATCTGAAAGGCACGATGTTAAGTTACAATTACGATAGACAACAGACGATCAAATCGTGGAATTGCGGTCATTTATGTTTAAGATTTCTCATGTCCGCGTATAAGAAGCAAAATAAATAATTTCAAACAGCACAGATACACCAGCCATTGATGCGTACAGTCTATACCAGAGTGCAACCTATCCTGGTGATCCATACTGTAGTGCAAGCTAACCTGAAATGTCAATTTCACTTATATTAACGGGAAAAAATTCTGAATTACGGTCCGTATATTTTCCACCCCTTGACCTTATGAATGGAGAGTGGCAGATTGGGCTAATCGACTTTCAAACATACCATTCCATTCCGAACGTTGACGAAAAAAACAACAAATTCCGTTTTTCGAAAAACAATGGTCCTGTGTCTCAAATTATTCTTCCCGTCGGAAGTTATGAAATTTCAGATTTGGAAAGTTACATCGGAGATCTGTTACCACACGATGCGACATTTATTTTGAGAGGCAACCCTAATACATTGCAATGTAATATGCATAGTAATTACGATATCAATTTTACAGGAAGCGATACGATCGGAAAAATGCTCGGTTTTGAACCTAAAATTTACGTGGCAGGTCGAATGCATGAGTCAACACAACCGGTCAATATTTTCCCTGTATCGGTCATACGTATAGATACAAATATCGTGGGCTCCAGCTATTTAAACGGACAACCTAGCTTGAGCATACACGAGTTTTACCCCAGCGTCCCGCCTGGTTATAAGGTCATCGAAGTACCTAAATCTGTCATATACGTTCCGGTGATCGTTAAACGAATACACGAGTTGTCTGTGAGGATAGTCGGCCAAAACGGGAAGCTCATCGATTTTAGAGGTGAAGAAATAACGTTACGTCTGCATTTAAAAAAAATATGGGAGTGAATTACTTTGGCATTCATAAAGGCTCCGGCGGTTTTGAAGGCAGACCCAGTAGTCAGCGAGACGCCAAGCGGTTAACACGTAAAAATATACGCTTTCTCAAGAAACTAGGATTCAAAGTATTCCAAAATGGATTCCAGCATTCTCCAAGTCGACCAGCCAATTCAATTTGAAAATGATATCACGAAAACGGAAATACATAGCTACCGGCCATTCATTTCGGGTCCTTATGATTTAAATTCCGAGATACGTATCGCAATCCAGAATTCTGATATTTATTGTCTGCCTTGCAAAAGCCTGTTAAGAATCCACGGAAAATTCGTCAAACCGGATGGCCAGGCCGCTACATACGCAAAAATTGTCAGAAATGGGATTTTACACATGTTTAACAGAATTGCGTACGAGGTAAATAATTTACAGATAGATGAATGCCGCGACGTTGGATTAGTCACTACGATTAAAAACTATCTTTCGCTAACGCCCAGTGAAAAAGCCGTTTACAAGATGGCCGGCTGGGGCTTGACTGAAGACTATAGTGTACCCATTAATGCAAACGGCGATTTTGAAATATGCGTGCCTTTGAGTAGTCTCATGGGATTTTTCGAAGATTATAAACACGTTTTAGTTAACGTTCGACAAGAATTAGTGTTACTTGTTTCAAACTCTCAGAACAACGCGGTGTTAGACACGGCAGCGCAACCGTTGCCTGTGACACTAACACTCACGAGCATCGATTGGCTAATGCCTCATGTAACCGTTTCTACCGCACAGAGGATTCGTTTGCTTAAAATGGTTGAAAAAGGAAAAAACATAGACATTGCTTTCCGATCCTGGAGCCTCGAAACGTATCCGGCCCTGCCGCAATCTCAATCGGTACATTGGTCCGTGAAAACATCATTTAATACGGAAAAGCCTAGATATATAATAGTCACATTTCAAACGGGTAGGCAAAACAACGTCGCCGGTGATAAATCAAAGTTTGATCATGTTGACATTAAGAATGTGAAAGTTTTTTTGAATTCGGAATCCTATCCGTACACAAACCTGGATAGTAATTTTCCTAATGATAGCTATCTGCTGGTGTATAACATGTACGCGGAATTTCAAGACTCATATTACGGTCGTCAATCATCACCACTTCTCGATCCGGAGAAATTTAAAGATATGGCTCCTCTCTTTGTGTTTGATGTGTCTAAACAGAACGATAAGATGATTGGAGGAGTCGTGGATTGTAGAATAGAAATTACCACAATGAGAAATATTCCCGTCGGCACTCAAGCATTCACACTAATTCTGCACGATCGATTGGTTTCGTATAACCCGAGAGACAAATCTATTAAAATTCTAATGTAATGTAAGTGATAACGCAGTCTTCCCTGGGACGTCATGCTGTATGCCAACCTCCAGGGATGCTACTCTCAGCACGGTTTCGTCTTAAAAGAGATAAGCCTGGCTAATGACGAAGGGGAGATAATTACGAGAACATTTCAGCCGCCATACTCGTGGAAGTACCTCCACAGAAATTACCAGAGAACAAATTCTTGGTTAACTAGACATTTCCACGGCATCCACTGGGATGACGGTCTGTTTCCGTATACTTCGTTGCAAAACATCCTGTCAGGACACATCAGCGGAACCGTAATGGTGGCAGGCGTAGAGCAAAAAAGGTGGCTTGCAAAGTTGTGTAAAAAACATGTTAATATTCAGGATGCTCAGACCGAGCTCGGATGTCCGTCACTGAAAGAACTGAATAAAATGTATACGCAAGATAATAGCCGTGTACGGCCCGTTACGTCACGACATAACGCCGCGCTGCTTAGGGCTTGGGCGTTGGAGAATTGCCAAGCGACGCCAGACCGTGCTTGCTTCCCCCCCCCCGATACAATAAATTGAAAGCGTCGCTCGTTGGGAGGGGGAGCCCGGTGGGGGTGGGCACCCTCAGTGTTATAGCGTCGCTCGTAGGGATGGGGGAGCCCGGTGGGGTGGCCACCCTCGGTGCTATAAATGTAACGCGTCGTTCGTAGGGGAGCCTAGTCACCCTCCAAGCCACTCTTCGTACAAATGCAGTTTAATCCGGAAACGCTGTATCGGGATGTGTTGCTCGGCTGCGGTCGCGTGAACTTCGAGACGGCGGACGGTCGCCAGTGGTTGCACGTGTGCACAGCGTTGGGACACCTGGTTCGCGAGGACGCAGACAAGGAAGTGATAGAGCTGCCTTGCACTCAGCAAAACTTCAGCGTAAGACTCCTACGGCCGGACACACACCTCCCATGCTCTCCGGAAACTCTGCTCGTCGAGGCCGCAGATGAGGTGGTGCAGGTGTGGCCCGGCCAGGAGCAAGGTTTTGTTGAGTTCGAGGTGCTTCGTCCCAACGGCACGGTGGTTGCCTGGAGTGAATCGTGTGATTCGTTCACACACGCAACATTCCTCGACGGGGGCAACCACTCGTGGAGTGTGCCGTGCAACCCGGATATCTGCGACCTGCACACCGCGGACGGCTACGACGACGAGGAGGAGGAGGACGGCCGCCGTCGCGGCTAGACATCTGCCGCCAGCCGCCAGCCGCCCGCCAGCTGCCACCCGCACGCCCGCCAGCTGCCACCCGCCCGTCTTCGCCAGTAACAGCTCCGGTGAGTGACGTCCGCCATGTTCCCACCCATCTGGGGTCGAGACCCCATAAAGACCAAGAGGGAAAAGTCTAGACACATCCGCGGGCCGTATCCGGCAGGCTTAAGACTAGCTTCCGGTGAACATCTGGACGTTCCCATGCCGCTGTTCGAGGATGTTCGTTATTTAGATACGAACCCAGAACAATTGTCAGATGATGGTTTTAGTGATAATCAAAGTGACCGAAACTTCTATGACATTCCTATTTCTTTGGCTTCACGCCGATGGCAAGAAAAAGCGAAGAAACACAGAATAGCGGATCCTAGGTTAACTCACACTTTACCGCAGCTAATGTACGACTGTCAAGAAACTAGATATCTTTACGTGCATTCTAGCCTGCACTGTGTCGAATACCGTGTTAGATATTACGACATTGAGAAGGATTGTGAACGTCTGCCTGTATACTTTGAATCGTGTCGCGATAATATCCATTATTGCATGTGTTGGGATAAATCATTCCCATATACTACCATGAGACTGTTAACATCATTTCACTGTGAAGATAAGAACTGTTACGTGCACTTATGCCATCCGCTGGCTAAACATCCAACAACCGTTGATGAACTCAGGACCTCTAGAGTTAAAAATGATGAAACTTTCATAGAGCGCTGTACCGGAACCGATCATTGTCGGAAGAAAACGTACGATGTTTTGTTGGGAGACGATGACGACCTGAACACACCGTGTGTAGGACACCTATGTCCTATTTACCGTGCAAAAGTAATAAAAGAGTCAAACTTTTCAGTGTCTAAATCATTACATCTTGCGCCCTATGTCGGATTCAAGCTATCGACGAAACGTAAACTTTTTTAAAAAATAAAATAAACAAACCATGAACTGTTGTGATTCAGCGTGTTGTAACACCCTCTGTGAATACATTGCAAGTTTATTTATGGAAGCCATACATATAATTGCTAAAAGACAAACAGAGTCTCAGCTCAGTGTGGAGTGAGCCTCGGTCGAGTAAACATGTCGTTTAATCCGGGTAACCATTATGAAAACCTGTCTCGTGGTTTATCAGTGGTGGAGTACTCAATCTGGAATAATGGCATCCTGAAGAACTATGTGGAGAGTTGTGACGGTCACTTTCACACTGTTCAGATTATAAACCCGGACACTAACGATTTACCCCTGGAAGTTAATCAGTGCAATTCGTACGGACGTTGTGCAGTTAATTACATGCGAAAAGACACGCCATTGCCTTGCAGTGTCGACGAAGTCTACAATCACGCCTTGCAAATGCCAGAACTGCATTCACCCGACTGTGCATCAGCTATCATCGAGCCTGCGAAACCAGCGCGCAAGAAATGTCAGCGGAGAGCGCCCGCAACGTATGCACCGCGCAAGACTCGAACCCGAGACCTCAGCCATCTGGGACCCGTCAGTCAAGATGGTGATCACAACGTTCAGCAGAACCAGCACGAAAGAGACCTAAGCAATGCCAAAATAGCCCTACGTACTGTACTCATAGAAATGTATAACAAACTGTAAGTTTTATGACTTGTGCTTTATTAATTTAATACGTGGTTTTTGTGGAGAAAACCTCTTCATATCAATTATTTGTTGTAATTTAAAACACACATAAGTGTGGTCTAATATGAAAAGTTTTATACGTAATTTTGGACTCTGATTAAAGAGTCATAATATATATTTTTTAATTTAATACGTCGTTTTGTGAAAAAACGTTTCAATGTAATTTTATTGTTGTAATTTAAAACACACATAAGTGTGGTCTATTATGAACAGTTTTATAAGTAATTTTGGACTCTGATTAAAGAGTCATAATATTTTTTTAAATTAATACGTCGTTTTGTGAAAAAACGTTTCAATGTAATTTTATTGTTGTAATTTAAAACACATATAAGTGTGGTCTATTATGAACAGTTTTATAATTAATTTTGGACTCTGATTAAAGAGTCATAAATTATTTTTTTAAATTTAATACATCGTTTTGTGAAAAAACTCTTCATGTAATTTGTTATGTGTATAATTTATTTATTTATTGTATGAGGAGTGGTTTGAAGAGTGACTTTTGAATAAAAACTGTAAATGTTATTACTTGTTATATTATTTGAATACTAGCCTGTTCATTGTGTTACTGGGGTGAGATCCGTCTGGAGGGAGGGGTGGTAAGTTGTAAAAAAAAAAATTACCAGACGCAACGCGCTGCGGCGTGAGGGGTTCCCAGAGTAAAAAAAAAAAAAAAAACGCTGGCAGCCATCTTGCCACATTAGTTAAATATATAAACGCCACAGACTGTGAGGGGCCACAGTCTCTGATCAGTCGCCGCACTGCTGCTGCCGCCGCACTGCTGCTACCTCGACGAGCAGAGCTGCGCCTCCTGTTTTTTTCCAGCAAAGGTAAGATAGATAGATACTGAAATGTTAGGATGATATTATTATCATCTTGAATGGAAATATTCTTTTTTTCATTTAACGTGAAAATAATATATTACTAAGCTGTTTGTAATGTTAGGATGATATTATTATCATTTTGAATGGAAATATTCTTTTTTTCATTTAACATGAAAATAATATATTACTAAGCTGTTTGTAATGTTAGGATGATATTATTATCATTTTGAATGGAAATATTCTTTTTTTCATTTAACATGAAAATAATATTAAACTTCAACTTTCTTCACCTTTTACTACCACACAATGTTTTCGGAATTATCATCTATAATTTATTAACGTTTCCTACTTCATTAATACGTAAATGTTTTTTTTTTTAGAAAATATTTCCATCTAGAAATATTCTCTAAAAAAATTTATTTTAAAATCTTGCAAACGGATGGGAGATTTCGTGTACAATCTATCATAGTTTTCTGAAAAAATAAAATTAATTTAAAATTATTATGTCAAACCCATACTCCATAAATACGTCTAAAAAATTTTATTTTTTTCTTTTTGTTTTAGCTTTGTGCTCACTGTTGAACGTAATTTTTCTCTCTATCTCTATCTCTATCTCTCTATCTCTATCTCTATCTCTATCTCTATCTCTATCTCTATCTCTCTCTCTATCTCTATCTCTATCTCTCTCTATCTCTCTCTATCTCTCTCTATCTCTATCTCTATCTCTATCTCTCTCTCTCTCTCTCTCTCTCTCTCTCTCTCTCTCTCTCTCTCTCTCTCTATCTCTATCTCTACTCTATCTCTATCTCTATCTCTATCTCTATCTCTATCTCTATCTCTATCTCTATCTCTATCTCTATCTCTATCTCTATCTCTATCTCTATCTCTATCTCTATCTCTATCTCTATCTCTATCTCTATCTCTATCTCTAT